>NW_027556469.1:0-21745 GCF_964204865.1 Styela clava
AAGTCGAAAAGAACACGAAAAAAAATTCTGTGGAATATCGAATCAAACAAGTCGCCAGAAGCACAATAGTTAAATTTTTTTCTGATGATCTTGCAGAAGCCTATGTTTTATTCGTTTATGCGAAAAAAGACCTAAAAATATAGGTCCAAAAAGGACAACCTAACGTACTTTACTATGGAAAGGTAAAATTAGAGGCCTGTTTTCTCTCTTATTTTTAAGAAGAAGTCACGGGTTTTTCGTTAATCATTTCTTTAGAAACTTCCTCGGTGGGTTGTCCTAATGTTCTTCTGGCAATTTCGTCAGAGAACGCATAACATAGTGCGTCGTATTGGTCATCACCGCTACCACTACTTTCGTCTTCAACAAAACCTTTTTTATCAGGTCTCAAAACGATAGATTGCATAGAAGCAATTAATTTTTTGTTGTTTTCATTCCGAAACATGTAAAAGCAACGATTTCCTAAAGCTAGCATTCAAGCCATAAGACGTTCGCTTCTTCTAAATCTTTTAGAATTTTTTTTAACACCCGAAAAAGAAAGATAATCAATATTTCTTTTATCAGCTAATGATTGGAGATCTCACACGAGTCGCATATCACTAGTATCACAATTAACGTAAACAGTTTCGTTTTTGTCTAGTTCAAAAAGATTCATATTATACACTATAAATCCTAATATACGAGTTGTCAATTCCGGTGTGTGAATTGCTCTTTCGTGATGTTCAATTGTTAAGGTGTCGAGTACCAATATTCGAGATCCTTCAAAATTCGATATCCCGAAAACAACTGCTGTTGGATTACGAGTTTGTCCGAAGTCGATTCCTACACGTATCAAAAAATCATTGTAAGGAATAAGAGATGGTTCATCACCTTCTCCTCCAACATAGATAATTTTTGATGTGTCGAATGTTTGGTTTTCGGCAATCATTGGCTTTCCATATAATATGGTTGGTGCTTCGAGTTTGTTTTTATGAGCCCGTTCGTACATCTTTTTAATACGATTTGGCGAAACAATATCGTCCTGAACCGTTTTAACAATGCATGTTCAATGATAGAGAGTTCTGTTTTTCTTGTCGAAATAATAATCCTCTCCTTTGCTCATCATTACTTTTTCGTTTCACGGCAATACATTTTGAAAGTCTTGAAAATATGCACAACTTGGGTTTCATGGGTTGCTGGCTTTGAAAATCAAAATCTTTGAATTTTTCGATCCTCCGGTAGCGTTGAATACACGGTCAAAATCACGAGCATTAAACTCGTAAGCTTCTTCGTAGAAGATTATAATATAGTCCGCATTTGTCCGGGGAAGACCTAATTGTGCTTGGTATGCTGTTTTTTGTCCAGTGATTCCTAAAACGTTTAATTCGAAATTATAACCTTTCATCGAATTATATGTTATGTTGGTTGTAATACCCATTGCTTTTGAGAATCATTTAGGCATTACTTTATTGATTTGTTCAAACATGTTTCTTTTATTAGTCAAAACTTTACGAATGAAATAAAAGTGAAATGTTTTGTCCAAGTTGTATAGGCTTGCCAACAAACAGAAAGTAATAATATTTCAAGTTTTTCCAGCTTGACGTCCTCCCGCTAAGTTGACTTCGTCAATTGAAAAAGGTTTGTTGTGTTTTATTTGATCTAACAAGTCGTATAAATAAGAATATGTATCTGAAATTCTCAAATTACTTAATGTTAAATTATTTTCTGGATTATTCTTCTTTGTCGTTTCTTGTGTCATTTATGTCAATAGAACTTTTGTTCTCTCCTACTAAAACAATTTTTGGTTTTGATGATTGAACTTTTGCGTTTAGATCTGCGTAATATTTTTCAAGACGAATCATATCTGATCGTGATGCTGTTACCATTAATTTTTGACGCAAGTATGTTCATTCTGGGCTTTCAGAACAAAAACCCATTCCTAATCATGTTTTATATTCTTTTTTGATTTGCTTTTCTTGTCATCATCGTAATACATATATCATATCTATTTTATATTTATAATATAGGTAATCCATGAAGCATCGACAAGGTGCTCCAGTGTGTACTTTTATTTTTTTAATTTCTGAATTTTCCATTATATTCCGCTATATCTTCCTCGTCGTAATTTTAACATTTTTCTTGTTTTTCTTCTTGGCCGTTTTTTCATGGCATGGTTTCTTCCAATTGATTTTCTTACAGCCTTGTACGATTTGAATTCTTTTGTGCGTCCTAATCCTTTTCATTGATTACGTGTTTGCATGATTGCTATGTCAGGTGGACCTCTTCATAATAAGGTCCCTACTCCTCCAATTGAGCTAGCAACGAAGGGTTGTCCACTTTTTAGAACCCGAACCAACCTTAAATAAGCCTGACACGAAAAATTGGGTCATGTGTATCATTTTCCGGGACGAGCTCTTGGAGCGAAAAAAGTTGCCAACATGAAGGAATCCGGGTTGTAGTGGAGTTTTTTCACTCATGTTGACACGGATGAAGTGTCTATAATACCAGCATATTTTTCGGCAATAATATCGCAAGCATCCTTTTTTTTGTCGTCTGCCTCGGAATCAGGTTTTGATTCTTGTTCACTTGCCTTGCTTTCTTTTTCTGCTTTACTTGTCTTTTTTTCGCTAGAAGTACCTTTACTTGTATTGTCCCCTGATAAATCCAATTCTTCATGGGCTGTTTTACCAAGGTTTGTAGGGTCCTCTGCGACACTTTCCAAATATCTAATAAAATCAGCTATGCTTTTGAATCCTTTTTGATAAATCAATCTTGCTATTTCGGGTGTTTGTAACAAAGCTATTAATTCACTGTTTGTTAAATTTCGAATATCATCTAAGATTGGTGTTGTTTCAAATAACAACTCTAGTACGTCCCTTCTTAAATTTCGTAAATGTTGAGTTAAATCGGAATCATTGATAATATCTTTAATGTTTTGGCCTTTCAACATTTCGATTCCATCACTAGCTAAGACGTTATTCAACGTCATTTCATTTAATGTATCTAATTTGTATTGAAAATCACTAGGTGGTATATCACCAATTTCTCTAAGAGCATCATCAAATGCCTTTCTTGTTAATTTATCTTTTTCCTTATCTCGTTCATTACTAGGTGTCAAAAGTGCAGCGGCCGTAATACCTAGAAATACACGAGCAGTCCCTTCAGCTACTTCACCTAACCCTTTAATTGCTCTTGCTCATCTGTAATCTGTTCTATTTGGTTTACTATTTATGAAACGTGCCATTTTACACCTTTAATTTTATGTTGTTTATTGATATTTCGTTAGGTAAAATAGATGAAGTTATGTCGCTTCTTCTTTTTCCTAATCAATAAAGTAATGATCATTTGGAAAAACTCATAGATAGACCTGTTGAAGATTTAGTTAAAACAAAATAAATGTCTTGTCCGAAAGTGTCGTTTTCCTGGTAAACAGTCTTATAATTCTTTCATTGATAAGCACCATCTGAATTTAATTCAACATTACTTATTCAGAAGCTTTTAGATTCACCATCGTTTAAAGTTTGCAGATCAATTGTTACATTTATACGTAATGTTTCAGGATAAGGATCTGTAAAATAAGAAGCCAAGGAGTTTATACCTACTGTAAAAAATATTAAGGTATCTACGGTATATGTTCACTCAAAATCGTATCGAAGCTCAAAAGACAATGTCTTTCATTCGGGTTGTATAGTTGAAGAATAAGGTAACTTAATTTCTCATCTTTTTTTTAATATGTTAGATCAATAAATATAATAACCCGTATGGTAGTAAACATTTGATCCGCTACCACCAGATCAGTTATTCGAAAGTCTATGAAAGTCAGACGCGTTATTTAAAGCATCATAATAAGATGTTGTATAGTCAAAAGTATCCCCTGGTGTTCTATCGTAATTTGAATTTAAATAAGGGACAGTAAATGTACCACTTGAACCAACATGTAGTATTTTTGATGGTGTTGTTTCAATATTGGGGTCGGAAGAAGACGACTTGTTTGGAAAACGAAGAGTAGTTATTGTTTTCAATAATTCTGTTCTATGGTGTAATAACTTTTCTTTTAACGCAGTATTCAAAGGGTCTCCTTTTTGAAGAGTTAAATTAGTAATATTACCGTTAATTTCATTAACTATTGTAAAAAATTTAGTTCTATTGGTATTATATAAATCGAAAAGAGATGGGGAAATTATATCTTTTATTTGTTCTAAAGTAAATGTTTGTGGATCGTCACCTACGGTACTAATAATATGTCCTTTGTTGTAATTATAATTATGAATTGTAATTCAAAATTGATCTGTCGACATAAACATTGCTGATATATATGCACGAGGTGTATTAAAACCAACATTTGTAGATGTGTCAGTTGTTACTTCTCAGTTAAATTGAGGGGTATCATCAATAAAATTTTGTAATCTTGTATCGCCATCTTTACCATTGTACTCTCCTCGAAAATCAATAGTTGTTGAATGACGTTTATCAGGAGCGACATAATCTTTTAAAGTGTCGTAAATAGTAGCAATATCGGTGTTGGATAGGTATTTTTCAACTTTTTCGAATGAGAAATACTTATAAAGAGTAAATGGAGTTTTATTAATAAATATATTATTGTTATCATATAGATCATTAAAACTAGATCATGTTTCTTCAGGGATGTTGAATACTTGAGATAGGAATTGTTTTTGGTGATCTGTAGGGATTTCGTCTAATTTCAACCCTGTTGGGTTAGTGTCAGCATCATAAGGTTCCAAGGTAACGTCAACGTGAGAATCAAATAATGTTTGTGTTTTTAATGATAATATGTTATTTGCTTGGAAAGAAGACAATGTTGTAATCGCGTTATCAATATTAACAGTGGTTTTATCACCGCTTAAAAAGTCAGCATCGATATCTGTAGCAACCAATTTCAATGTTTCTAGTTTATCCGCTGAAAAAGAGTTGTAATTTTCGTCGACGTCTAATTGCAAAATGCTTCTTATATAACCATCAGTATTAAATGATTGAATATTTTCTGATGATTCATATTTGTTTATAAAATCTTGTAATTGATAATTCAATGTTGAAACCAAAGATGAAACGTACGCTTGTTGTATATCTGATATTTTATCAGCAATAATTTCTTTTAATCTTGTTTTATCTGAGTCATCCAAAACAGTATCTCCATCAATCGTATTGCTCAAAATTGTTAAGTCACCTTCAGTGTTGGTAGCTATAATTTGACTAGCAAAATCGTTATATGCTTTAATCTTGGCTGCTTTATCCACTTCACCAGCAGCCTCAGCTCTTTCTTTAGCTATAATGTTATTGTTTTCCTGAAAAGAATTGATTTTTTCGAATAATTGTTCTTTTAACGAGGCATGTAATATGACCGTTGAAGTTATTTCTTTTCTTTTCATTTCTAGAAGAGTAGAAGAATTGTAGTAAAGTTCTATGTATCTTTTGAAGTTTTCGAAAATTATAAAACTATAATGTTCTTCTAAAGTGTCTATTTTATTTAGCAAAATTGTTTTTTGACCATTTCAATAATCAATAGCGTTATCGGGAACATTTTTTTCAATGGCATAAGCGAAAATTTCATTTTTAATCACATTGAAATTAACTTTGAAATGTTTTTTTTCTTCTTCTTTTATTTTTTCTTCGAATATAAGAACATCGTTATCTATAAAACCATATAGTTCCTTAAGTGCGGCCGCATTTGCCGTAGCAGATACCGCTTCAATTGGCGTTAAGTCCAAAGGTTGAAGATTAATCAATGTGTCGAGATAAGCATCCACAGAAGAGTAATTGTCATTTCGTGTATTCAATATAATATTGGTTGTTATCTCTCTAATATTACCTCCGAATAATGCCGAATTCTGTAAATGGAAAAAACCAACAATTTCATCTTCATTATCATAGAATGTCAATCTTATTTGTCTTTTTCCCAACATTTTTATAACTATTCAATCAATTTCAAACTCATAAGGGTCATCTTCGGATTGTGGGAGAGCTAGCAATTTAGCACCTATTTTAAATTTTCCATTCAATAACTCTTTAGTGTCGTGTGTTTCATTTAATTTATCGACCTTTTCTTGTTCAGTGAGTTCTGATAAATTTAATGGTTCTGTTTTAAATTTGTCTGTTAATTTCAATTTATAAATATCGTTAAATTGAGAAGAATCCATAACCGAAGTTATAGGGTTGTCTGATGTCGAAAATAACACCATGGGAATACCATGTAATAATTGATTCGCAACACTTAGATTTGAATGAATCATGGCAAGTGCGTCGGAACTAATTAAAAATGGGAAAGAACGTCGATTTGAATTATACATTTTTCTTTTAATAAACATTTCTTCGTTCGCGTTGGCTGCATAATCATAAATTTTTCGAACAACGTTTCCCAATTGACTACCAATTCACGCTCCAGCAGTGGCAAAGAATTTACCACCTTTACTTTTTTTTGATATGGCCGTCCCAACACCGAAACCTATTAAGGCACCTACTAAAGTGGAACCTTGTTGGATAATATCTCCTCAAAAAGATTTTCAGTTTGTTATTTGAACAACATTCGGTGATAGAAACATTAAATCTGAATTAATAATACTAATGAAATTAAGATAATTACAAATAGATAAATAATCCAATGTTAAATCATTGTTTTTTCCAGAGTTTTCAGCAACATCGCCCACATCATATATTGTTTCTGTTTGATTTTCACCAATATTACGTTCTTTTTTAGACGCATAAATTTCCTTGTTTTCAAATAAAGGTGATACTGATGTTCGTGTTTTACCATTAACAAAAGTAACTCTTTTTTGTAAAACAACATTTGCGAAATCGTTAACATAATTTAATTTTGAATAATCCAAAGAGGATTTATTGTTAACCATAATAGAACCCATATTTTTTCTATCCATACGGGGATCATATTCTACACCCAATTCTTGAAGCAAATCCGCAGCATAATTATTTAACATGAAATAAGCATTTGGAATAATTTCGTGAGATGATTCGTATTGATATGTTAAAGACAAGGGATCAGGTGTTGGTTCCGATAAACTAGAAAACATCAATTTTTTTATATCTGCTGAAATATACAAAGGATCATCTAGTTTTTTTCTTCCGTACACCTCAATACCCATTATACCACTCATGCCGTTAAGTGCTAGTTGCATGGTATCTATTCCAGGTACTATTTTTCATCCAGCACTTCTTCTGTCTGGCGTACCAACAAGTTCGATTTCATTAATTTTTTCCAACGCTTTTGTTTCGGCATCAGATATCATGGTTGCAATTTCGGTTGTTAGTTCTGTTTTTCGTTCGTCAGTAGTGTCTTCAGCATTAAGTTCTGTTTTTTTGTTTTCTAATAATGTGTTGTCTAATTCTCCAAAACCTATTAAATCACCATTTATTAATCATTCTTTATTGTAATATCCGCAAGCATGTTTGGGAACGGTTATTTTGGTTTGCGAAAAAGAACCATCACTTAATATTTTATTTACAACTCTTTCTGCTTTAGAACCCACAACATATGGTAAAAAGAAACTAGATCCTGGATGAGAGAACAAAATTGATTGTCCAAGCATTCGTCCAGCCTCTTCAAGTTTTTCATTAAGCGAAACAAATACTATGGAATGATAAACATACTTTCCTGATTCATTAACATACACTGTAATAGTTTCTATGTCCAAAATATTATTTTCATTAAGTTCTGGACACATGAACATTAAGTTTGCAAAATTTTTCTTTATAATATTATGTTCGAAATCTCATATTATGTTTAATCTGTCGTTTTCATCTTCTTTAAAGACTGCTTCAATCCGAGAGTCTATTTTTTTTTCTACGAACCCCAATTTACTTGTTCGATAATTTTGTGTAAATGTGGGAGCAGAAACAATCTTACCAACGAAAAAAATACCTGGAGTGATATTGCGTTTTCCAACAAGATCTTTACCCTCCAAGTTATCTTTTGTTATTTCAGAGGCTGGGATTTCGGATATTGTACCATCATTTTCCACATGGTGCAAAGTAACATCTGCTTCTCACCCCAAAGGTTTAATAATAACTGATTTTCTTCCAGTATAAATATATCTTTTATTGACAGAATTGAATGTTAATTTATCATCAACTCCAGTATGCCCGGAAGAAACAACCATTGGGAAAAAATAAATATCTTTGGTTGTATCGATAACAGGATAGGCTGTTCCGTTTTTATATGTTTTGAATATTATATTTGATCTTTGTTTCATAATATGTTATTTAGTTTCGATGAACTTCTTTTCTTCGACGAACACCACCTTTCTTTCCTCCTTCATTTGATGATTTAGCTATTCTTTGTTTAGTATCTAACGGTTCAATGACTTCTCGTTTAGAATCGTTTCTAGGACGTCCAGCACCTTTCGGTTGTTGTTCAACTACTGAGCCATTTTCACCGCTTCTTTGTTTAGACAAAGGACCTTCTTCTTCTCCCGTTGTCATTTCTCGAAACTCTCTGTTGGCTTCTCAGTCGAGTTTTCTTTTTTCGTTAATAGCATCCAATTTTTCTTGTGCTCTGTGGATAGGCATGTTGAAAATTTTAGCAATAGCATCAACATCACTAATTCAATTGTAATTAGATAATTGTTGCATTATTGAAACTAAAACTTCGTCAATAATTACTGAATTACTATCATGGAGTTCGAATGTAAATTGCGGGTCTTGAAAACCGGCAGCTTGAAACATCAAATCCAAGAAAATATTCAAGTTTTGATCCAAGGCTGTTTTTTTCTTTTGAATTGTCGAACCTTGGTTTGAATAATTATAACGAGCTTCTGTAGCAGTACTTGTATCTTTTTGACTAGGTCAACTGAATCCCATCAAACTTCAAATTAAGCTTAATGTTGAATCAATACTTTCGTCGAATTCCTTTCAGTTTTTTTGTGGTTGGAAAGATTCCAAAACCGGAGCTGAATCTGACGCGGCGTTCCCACCTGTGTTTACTATAATATGGTTTTTTAATTCCCCGTTGGCTTCCAAATCTTTCTTGATTTGATCATGAGCTTTATTCTTGTCCAAATTAATACTAATAATTGTTTTACATGTTTTAAGTTCTTTTTTATAAAAATCCATTTTATCACAATAAAGGTCAATTAAACCTTTAGCAAGTAATCATGGAGGTTTAGGATTAGCATGTCAGAGCGAAAAATCAACAAATGGGATGATATAATCGCCATGATTGTCTTTGAACGGGTTTTCTTTGGATTCTCATGCTTCGTTTTTTCCAAGGGCCTCTTGGAGTTCTCCAACTTGTCTGACCTGTATGGCTCGAACGTAAGATGTTCCGTCTTTGTTTTTACCAATTTTTGTATTGTGGCTACCAGCTTGTAACATGTCTCCTGATCCGAAGAATTGTCGACGAACTTGTCCGTCACTGTTTCATGATTCACGAATGAAAATCTCACGAAGAGAGTCGGTCATTCTTTCACTGGTAAATCAAATGGCTTTAAGTGTTTGATATTCTCAAACAATTTGTGTTAAGAAACGTGGTTTGTTGGTGAAAATTCGAAAACCTTTGCATTTTTCATGTTCTTTATTTTCGAGTTTTGTGAACCCAAGAACAGTACTTCCATACAATGCCATTTTACGAATTAACCCTTCTACGACGATTTGAAAACGAGTTTGTTCCACGAAATCATTTCATCATTCACGTAGTTTTTCGTCTTCCGTTGAGAATGAAAAAGATTTACCAAACAATAATTTAACGTGCAAATCGGCAATAACCGCAGGGAAATCAATGTAACGATATAAATTGTCCTCGTTTTTGTTTCTTTTGTTTAAATAATGATGGTATGTATTTAGAAGTAATTGTTCTGTATTCATTGCGTTTACGCTCCTTTATTTTTCTTGGTTTTTGTTACTGGTTTTATGCAACCACACGAAATCTTTTTACAGATATCGTTTTTTTGAGTTTTTGTAGCGTATTTATTAATAATATAAATTGCCACTTCGTCGATTTGTGATTTCGCAAAACTCATTACGAAACTAATTATCATTTTTAATGTTTTGTTCATTGTTGTCATCTCCTTTGTGATATTCGTCAATAGTTTTTATAATACGATCTATTTTACCGTTAACTCGTTTGTCTATATATTCTTTCAATTCTTGTGTTTGTTTGTCGTTAGCTTTTTCTATTGTCAAGTCTTTTGTTGAATATTTTCGATCGAAAACAAAAGCAAAAGTTAACAAACAAGCAAAAACACATCAAGCAAAAGCAGGGATGCCAATAATAATAAGTAATTGTCATCACAAGTCAAAATCCTTAATATGTAACAATTGAGTTGCGCCGAAAACAGCTGTGCCTCCTGCTAAAAATTTTCAATATAATTTATCTCAATTCATAATACTATTCATTTCTTTTCATCTAATGTCCGCTCTCTCTTCTAACTGTTAAGTTAAATTTTGTTGGTTTAGCTAAATTATAATTACCATTAGCGTTAAATGTTCATTTTATATCTCTTAGAGCAACATTGTCTCTCATATGGTAGTAAACGTAAAAAGGATGACGTCAAACGTCGTTGTTTACTAATCATCAGATATCTCCTCAGTATAATAAGTCGCCAGTTGCCTTTGTTCATTTAAGATTCCCTTTAATATTAACCCCCGTTTTTGTTGCGAAATAGTGATTGAAAAGATTTGAGTTGAGTTGTCATGGACTCGCTGATTTTAAAGTAGAGTGGAAATATGTTTTTGATATTGAACCATTTGGGTTAATATTGTCAGATGTTGATAAATATTGAAAAGTTTTGTTTGTTGTGTCGCTAGTTTGTCTTGGTACTAAAAATGAATGTCATCTAACATTAGCCTTATTAAGAGGAGGTTCGATATGGATATCAAAAGAATACAATCCATCTTTAAATTCTTTAGAACTACCAGTATTTAAGCTAACAAAAAACGAGTTACTAAAGTATTTTAATTGAGTTCCTACTCTGTCAGTGATTGCGAAACTTGTTTTTTGTCCTATTTGACCGTAGTAAGTGTCTGCTTCAATATTGTTTGATGCATCCATTTTTGTAATTGCTGAACCCGTACCTAAAACTTCTACTCATGGATGAGGGGTGTGTAACATTTCAAGACGACTACGTGCTGTGTCGAATATTTCGGTGTTACCTAGACCTTTAAAGTAGTCATCTGTTATATTGTCGTTACCGATATTTTCGATTAGTGTTTGACCTTCCACTTTTGCTTCATATTGTGTAATTAAATGTCTGAATTGTGGTTCTGTAAGACCATGTCGTTTAGAATAACTTTGCGGTGAGTTTTCGCCATGTGTTGAATCATAATCATCGGCTCCTTTAGTTCATTGAAAGTCAACGTTAGCTAAAACAGTTTCAATTTCTGATGAACTAATTGGTCTATATCTACCATAACTGCTAGAAGATCCACCTATATTACGAAGAGAATTAACATGGGCTATTCTTTGTAATATAGTTTTTGTTTCTTTGTAATTTAATCCAGAAGAGTATTTTTCGACTTTTTCAAATGGTAAATACTTATATATTGTTAAAGGTTGGCTATTACTTATAAAATAAACATTACTTGTGTAATTAAAACGTGCCGAATAAGTTGCAGGTGCTTTTAATATGTTAACCAATTTATCTTTTTGTGAACCTGTTGGTCTGTCAGTTCATCTCAAACCTTCAGCATTATTATTCTCATCAAAAGGTTCTAATTCTAGATCAACAACTTTTGTTTCTAATGGTGACAATCGGTTCTCTAATAATGTATCTACTTGGTGTTTTGTATAATTAGCTCCAATTAGAACGAAGAAATTCTTCAAATAATCGTAACCATCAACACCAAAAAATTTTCCTTTTTGATTAGTGAAAACAGGTATTGTTGGGAAGTTTGATCTTGATGGGTCTAGATAAGTGAAACGATTTTCTCATGATTGAGCAATTTCGTCTTGAGGGTCGGGATTTGAAATAACGTGATTTTGATAGTCTTCAACAAACGAATATACAGAATTAATATATTTCATGCTAAGATTAGCACCATCTGTATTGAAAGGTTCTTCTACGAATTGACCGTGAGATCCAATTAAATCTGAACTTCCATCTTTGCTAAATTTTATAACAGCATAGTTTCTTAGTAAATTAATACAGTACAAACTAGGATCAACAATATTAGCAATAATATATAATTCGTCATCTTGAACAAACAAGTCATAAACCTTGTATGTATCGAACTTAGTCATGTCAAGAACAGGTACTTCTGCTCTTATGAAATCAATTTGATCATCTGTCAACTGTTCGTTTCAACCATGAAATGACTCAATTGACGCGTTGTTAACAGCCTTCACGTTTAGAGATTTGTCAGCTAGTAAGTCATAAAATTCATCTTCTGTTAAGTGATTCAATGCTGAATATTTTTCGGGAGTGCTTGCTATATTTTGTACTTCAGTTGATCGAGTTGGATCAGCATCTCTAAATTCTGTATAGATTTTCCCTAAGTCAGATCTTTTAACATGTATAATATGGCTTAATACATCTGTACTTCCATCTTTTTTAATATAGTTACTTAATGTATAGCTTGAACCACATAGATTATTAATTCAAGTCAATAAAGCTAAATGTCTTTGATAATCTGTTAAATCATCTCAGTCCGAAGGTCCTCTGTAATATTGTCAAACATCACGAATTACACAACTTTCTTCTTTGAAATTACAGATTTGATAGATATCTACCTTGTCAGTTACATTAAGAGAAAGAGGTTGCGAAATTACGTTACTTCCATAACCTTCTTGAACAAGACTATAATACTCGGCTTCTGTATTCAAAACAGTAACTAAAGTTTGAAGTTTTTCAGCATTTGGGATTGTAGTTCAAGGAATAGTGTCTCTGTTTAATATTAAATCTTCAGTTCGTAGAATTCCATCAAATTTTGCGTCGATTTGAGGTTTGTTGTAAACGTCTTTAATTTTAGCATATAATTTGTGATTAATTTCGTCTGGTAAGTTAGTAACTAGATCTGCTTTATATTGTTTGATAAGATTGAAAAATTCATCTTGAGTTAGATGATTAGGTTCAGAATATCATCGTGGCGAAACGTAATATGATACTGATTCATAAGTGGGTGTGGCTTTATAAAGTCGTCCACTATCAATCAATTTTTGAATATCGCCAGTTCTTCAATAAACCGAAGAATGTGGAGATGTATAATTAGTCCCTAAGATTTCATTAACTCGAGCAATTCTTAATTCAGGAGTATTCAACTCATCTAATACATCATATATTTCACTGTTTTTTGTAAAAGGTATAACTTTCTCAATTCTTGTGTCCCCTACATCTATAGAAGATCGCGATGGATTGTATGTTCAACGAGATCCTCATCATTCACTTTCAATACCTAACAATTTTAATAATTTTCCACGTTGAGATCCTGTCGGTACTTCGTTTCATTTTAACCCTGTTGGGTTTGTGTCAGCGTCGTAAGGTAATAATTCATTATCAACGATTAGAGTTTCTATTTCAGACAAACGATTATCTAACTGTGCGTCTACTTGTTGACGAGTATATACGTTATCTTTTTCAGCAAAATATTCTTTAATAAAATTATGAGCATCAACTCCAAACATTTTTCCTTTACTATTAGTGAAAATAGGTATAGTTGGGAAGTTTGAAGAATCAGGCGTTATATAATCATAACGATTTTGTCAACGATTGTGGAATTGATTACTTAAATCAGGATTGGATATTACGTGACTTTGATGGTCTTCAACGAAAGAATAAATAGAATTAATATAAAGTAAATTCAAGTTAGCAGAATCGGTATTGTAAGGTGCTTCGATTGTAGTACTAAAACTTCCTCCAGCAACAATAGCCACATCGCCTATACCAAATTCTAAGACATTTCCATTTCGTAATAAACTAACTGCTTCGAACAAATGTTTATCGTTATGCTTGTTGGCTACAATGTAAAGATTGTTGTTATAATTAAATAAATCAAATGGTTTATATTCGCTAAATTTGCTTTCATCATAATTATCAACTTCTTCACGAATATAATTAATTTGTGAATCTGTAAGTTGTTCTTTTCATCCGTGGAAAGATTCAATCGTAGTATGTGATTTCACGTCTGTTTTTAAAGCAAAAAACTTTTTTAAATAATTATATGATTTAACACCAAAAATCTTACCTTGTCTGTTTGTAAACACAGGTAGTGTAGGGAAGTTTGAGTACTCTGGAGTTGTATATGATAATCGAGAGTCTCAATCACCAAATACTGAACTTCCGGGTACGGGGTTTGAAATGGCTGAATTATCGTGATCTTCAATTCATGAATATAATGAGTTAATATATTTTAAACTTAAGTTTGCTAAATTTGTATTAAATGGTGCTGGGATTGTTGTTACGGCTGCATCGTGAAAAGCTACTAGATCTATAGTTTTATTAAATGTTACGATTCCTTGATTTCTCAATAAATTCATAGCAAAGATATTAGTTCCTAAAATACGAGAACAAATGTAAACTTGATTATTATAAGTAAATAAATCGAATATTTTGTAATCGTCGAATTTAGCTTGATCTCAAGCATGAATGTCTTCTTTGATAAAATCAATTTGAGCATCTGTAAGTTGTGTTTCTCAATCAACGAAAGAATCAATTGACACTTTGGTTAAGTTTTCAATCTTTCCTCTGAGTAAGTTGTAGAAATCTTCTTTTTGTAAATGATTTTTTTCACTATAAAGTTTTGGTGTTTTAACAATACCATCTACTTCGCTTACATCACTATCGTTATCCGTTTCGAAATGATTGAAAAGTAAACCTAAGTCACTTCGTTTAATATGTACAATATGACTTAACTCTTCGACTTCACCATCTGGTTTTGTGTAATTACTCAACACGTAAGTTGAACTACATATATCATTAATTCAAGCTAATAAAGTTGCTCGTTTTTGATATTCAGTCAAATCGTCTCAATCACCGGGTCCTTTGTATAAACTTCATGCATCTTTGATAACATGAGTTTTTTCGCCAAAGTTAAGGATTTTATAGATATTTATTTTGTCTCCAACATTTAAACTCAAAGGTTGTGTTGCGTAGTCGCCTCCATACCCTTCTTCTTCTAAAGCATAATAAGTTTCAGGAATTTTAAGAGTTGATAATAAGGCTGTTTTTTGAGCTTCACTTGGTGTTGATTCTCAGAATAATCTTAGTTCTGATAATAAAGGGTTTGTAGTTCTGAAAATAGAATCAATTTTTGTATCAATTTGAGGTCTAGTATAAGTGTCTTTTTTTGTAGCATAAACGGTTTCGCCTGTTTCGATTTGATGTAATTTAGCAAAAGTCTCGTTTAAATAACCTAGAGCATTTACACCATATATTGTTCCGTCGTCAGTAGTGAAAATAGGAAATGTTGGTAAATGACCTTCAAGGAATGTAAATCTTTTGTGATAACTTTCGTTGATTTGTTGAGGTGTTGCGTCAGAAATCGGATGTTCTTGAACGTGTTTGATTCACGAAATAATCGAACAAACGTATTGTAAATTCAAATTTGCCCCACTCGAATTATATGGACTAGGTAATGTATTATCGTATTCCGTAATAAGTACTTTGTCACCATTTGCTCTTATTTCGATAGGTCCTATATTCTTAAATAAAGATATAATAATTCAGTTCGAATCATCTGCCGATCGAGTTACAACAGCATATACTTCGTTGTCATAAACAAATTTATCAAGGGGTTTGTATGTGTCATATTTAGTCGTATCGAAAGAAACTACACCTTCTTTAATATGGTCGATTTGCGCGTCACTTAACGGTGTTTTTCATTCTAAAAATGATTCTAATGATACATCAATACCTTTGGTATTAACAATATTATTAATATGTTCTGTAATAATTGTGTTTTTAACAAAATGATTATAGAATTGTTCTTTTGTAAAGCCATATTCGTCAGATCATTTTTGCGGTGTGCTGAAATTAGACTCAAATGGGAAAACTGGAGGATTTTGTGAAAGAACAAAATATTCGTAAAGCTTTCCTAAATCGCTTCTTTTAATTGGACTAATATGATCTAATTTTGAAACAGTACCTCCAATGTGTTCAAAGTCACTTCTTTTGTAACTCGAACCACATATTTTATTTACAAATTTTAAGGCCGCATCGTGTTTTTGATCTTCAGTTAATTCTAATCAATTTGAAGGAAATTCAGCGGTATCTTTTTTTCATAAACTTCAAATGTCTTCAATTAAAGTTTGAGGTGTTCCAAAGTTATTAAATTTATAAAGATAAACTTTTTCTTCTGTACGAAGTGATAAAGGATTGTAAGCTCAATCGCTTCCTCATTTTCCAACGTTTAATCCATAAAATGTTTTAGGAACTTTAAAAACAGCAGTTAATGTTGTTCTTTGACTTTCTGTTGGAACTTGTGTTCAAGGTAAAGTAGTTTCGTTTAATAATAAATCATCTAATCGTAGTATACCATCAAGTTTACTATCGATTTCAGCTTTGTTATAAGTGTCTCTTATGGGTGCAAAACTTGTGTTGTTATGTAAAATAGAATGTACAGTGTTAAGTCCTGATTCAGACAATAATAATTGTTCGATGTCACCCTTAACTTGTTTCATGTACATTTTGCCATTTTTTTCGAAATAATAAAGAGACTTTAAGAATTCCGATGTTCTATCTGTTGAAGATAATTTTTCGATTAAAGGATGATGCAACAGTGTTCCATTGTCATCAGCACTTTTTATTTTAGGATCGATTAACACGATTCCTGTTTCAAGAGCTCCTGTTTTATGTCCGACAAATGTTTTATTGGCCGTATAAAATGGAATAAACCCGTCTTCGATTTCATCTCTGTCATAAACTTCTGTTAATAAGGTTGACTCGTAGTTAACAAGAGTAGGAGCCGAAGCATTATTATTATTTTTAATATAATCAATAGCCAAAGTTGTTTGTTTAATAGTTAAAATTACTTTTGTTCCATTAAGATTTTCTGACTGAGTGTTTATATCGTGTCTTCAAATTTCACGTTTGTATTTGTTTATTAAATAAATAGATGTTGTGTTTTTTGCAAACATCATGTATATTTCGTCGTTATATGAAATAAGAGTAAGAGGTTCAATATCATCCAATGTAGATGAGTCGTTATGATCGTATTCAGTAGCCAATTCTTTATCCAATGTTATTAAATGAGAAACGATATCCTCTGTCATGTCCCCTTTAATAAAATTAACACTGTGTTTAGTCATAAGTGTTGAAACAGCTTCGTCAACCTCTTCGTTAGTTGGATGACGTTTTTCAATTTCTTTCAAAACAAATATTTCGGTTGCCAAATTTCAGTGAGAAATCAAGTCTTCTCTTTTTACAGCTAAGAAATGATGTCCACCTTCTGTGGCACTATGAATATAATCGACTAACACTTTAGATTCATAAACAGGATCTGTAGTGTATTTTATTGAGTCAAGATATTTGAATTGTTGCGAAACAAAATCTTCTGTTGCTAGATTAAGATCATTAATAAGTTCTCCATTCAAACTATATTTGGGTGTGTTTGTTGATTCATCAAAATCTGTTAAAATTTTGGTGATTGTTTCGTTTAATGGAATTGGTGCTTTAACATGTCATGACATATCAGTACCATTTAAAGTATTATGTAAACGAACACCTATTTCTTCTTGAAGTGTCGTTTTCATTGTGTCGACTAATTTTACAGCGTCATCACGAGTAATGAAAGCATCGAAAAAATCAACAACATTGTTGGCATCTACGTCTGTAGAACATTCCCCAATGGAACTGTCCAAAGTGACAAAAGGAGTATACAATTCACTATATTCGATTAATTGACGAACAATTCTTGGAACATATTCGACTTCATAGATGTTATTTGAACTGGCGCTAATTTGACCGAAAGAAAAAGAATTATGTGATCCTTGGTCGTAAATACCTATGTCCAAAAAGTAATCCGCTAACCGTCCAATAGCTTCCTTGAAAAAGTCCCGTTTAATAGGGTCAGGTTGGGCCTCGTTCAAACTTTCTTGACTGATAGCCTTTGCTCCTACAAACATGTTTAGTTTTGTGAAAGCTAATTGGATAACCGCTTGGATTTCCGCGTCGCTTGGTTCATACTTATATTCTCTAGCGTAAAATTTTTTAAAATCCGCTACTGAAATATAAGGTGCTTCCGTTAATTCGTATACTCGTGTTGCCATTTTTCTCTACTCCTTTTTTTTATTCTCTTTTTTTTCGAGAATCGTTTCTTCTATTTTTGTAATAATATTCAATTGATAATTGTCATTACCTACTGTTTGAAGGTGTGAATCAACAACTCTTTTGATATCATTAAGTGTTTGTTCTTTATCCAATTGTAATATGTTCAATCCAAATCATTCAGTCGCGTAATTTATTTCTGATACAGGAATTGATTTTTCTTTCCCTCGTACACGGATGATTTTTGATTGCATATAATAAATATGTAAACGAACACTAACTTCTTTGAAATTATCAGCTTTTGGTTTTACAAGTTCAATTTCAAAAAATGAATAGTCAGGAAGTTTAATATAAACGCCCTTACCTTTGCCATTGGCATTTATCGGATGCATAAAACCATCAACGATATCGTATAATGATTCTTTTCCGAATAAAATGTCATCTGGTCTTAAATTAACTTTTGTACTCATATTTTATGTATTTTTTCTCCTATAGGTGGGTTGTTTTTTTCGTTAGTGACAACCCTGAACACTAGTGTTGTGAAACCTGATTAGGCAGTACGGATTCCGTACATTCTTGGTTTCAAGGCGTCGAAAATTTCCATACCATAACTGGCTTTGAATGTAATCGCTCTGTTTTGATTAGCTTCCAAAGCTGCAATGTTAATCATATGTGAGTTTCCAACAACTGTACAAATAGGCCCTGTTCCGTCGGGTTTATATTCAGACGCAATCAATAATCATTTCGATAAATCAACAGCTTTTGTTGAGTCAGAAACGTAGACATTGTCTGCAATATTTCTTCCTAAGAAGTGATGGACTTGGGCAGAGTATTTGTAGATTTGCGATCCACCTTCACGTTTCATGTAGAAGTTAGGGTTGAATGCGCTTGCCGTAGCGGCAGTGATCAAAAGATTTTCGAACACAGGCGAAATAACAATTTTAATGTCTTCTGTACGTGTTTTTCCGTAACTGTCCACGTAGTGTTCAAGTTTAATCAAGTGTTGTGTTACCAAACGAATAAACTTCGTTGCTGCGTCTTTCGAATTGATTTCGATAGTTGCTGCGTCAAGAACCAAAACTGTATCTGGTGCTCCACTTGAAGTATCTTTTAAGATATCTGCTGCTTTAACAAATCATGATAAGTCGATTGATAATAAGTAAGTATCATAGAATGTACTTGCTGATCATAAGACTAAATCTGCTGTTCCTTTAAATCGTTTTTCGTCGAACATTTCACTTGTTACACCGTTTTCGTAGTGTTGATCTAATCCAACGATAAGTGTTGCATATGCGACATGGTTCAATTTGATACCACGTGTTGCGTCCCTGTAAGATGCTCGGCTTGTTTCAACCGTATATTTACGAGGGATCATTCTTTGTCCAGCGACAAAACGGAAAGATCCGGCCACTGTTTCATTTTTGAAAGTATAAAAACCTAATTGACTTAACTTAGTGATACCAAGCATTGGTAATCAACGACGTCATTCCGTTAAAGTAGATGGAACATCATAAGCGCTTCCAGCACCTTTAACAGTTAATAAGGATTCTAAACTAGTATTAACTTTTGCCATAATTTTTTTTCCTCCTATAATATGTTAAATATTTATGACTCGATTACGGAGGTTACGAGCGAAAAACTATTTTTCTGATGGTGGAGGCCCGAGAAAATCTTCTAGAGTTTGCACTTTGTTTCCTTCGTCATTTAATAGAGTATCCGAAGTAACATTACGTCTTCCTTCGGCTCCTGTTGGTTGGAAACCTGGTGCAGGTGCTGCGGCTACGTGTGCTAGTGGTTCAACTATCGGTTGTTCTGTTTCTTTAGGTTTAAAAATAGACCCGGCGTACTTATCTTGGTATCGTCCTCAGTCTTCTTCCTTAAGTTCAACCCCGTTAGTTAAACGTTTGAAGTCATCAAATTCTTCAATTTTTCCGCCTTTCGAAACAAACTCATTTTGCAATCTCATTGAACCAAGTTGACCTGATAAGTCGTCATTGGTTTTTTGCAATTGCTCGATTTGTATATCTTGTTCGCTGCGGCTATCTTTGGCTCGGTTGATGATTTCCAAATGTTCAGCCTTGATTCTTTCGAGATTCTTGATTTCAGTGATTTTGTTTTTCAACGTTTCCTGTAATCTTTCGTTTTCAAGTGTAAGAACATCTAAACTCTTTTTGCCAACTGTTGCGTTAACAGTTCCAGTGTCTTTTTCATTAGACCCTGCATTATTGTTTGTATTGATATTTTCCATAATATTATATTAGGTTTTTCAATTCTCCTTTACTTATTTTGACGCCTAAAAATTCTTCCGAACTTAACCGTGGGCATCGCCAAACTGGCGGTTTGTTCTATAATTAAATATAACTGTTTCTGTAAAATGGGGTAAGCGGTGGGAGTCGAACCCACTCGTACCGGACCCACAATCCGGAGCGTTAACCGATTCGCCACACTCACCATAAAATAGCCCGTCCGTTTTACGCCGGAGCGGACTACGCTAAAAACGTCCGAGACATTAATAGCACCGTGGTCAGGGCTACATACGTAGACCAATTATGCTCCCTTGATAAACAAGGGATCGGTAAGGTACGTTGGCGCGTAAACACCAACCCTCCTCAAGATAGTATACTGGTTAAAAAATCAAATAGTGTTTATTTTTTTATTTTTTTTTTCGCTACGCCACGAAGTGGCCAAAAGTAGGGGCCCGGCCAAACAGGAACACGAAAAAATATAGGGGGGGGGGCGTCGATAGGGGCGGCGCTGCACAGAAACGAGAAAAAACTTAGGGGGGGGGCACGCAACGAAAAGCGAAAAAGCGAAAAGCAAAAAATGGGCGCGGGTAAAAAATGATATAACAAGGAATGAAAAAATAAAATCCGGGTTGTCACCCTCCCCCTCCCTGTTTTCCCTTTGCCCCTCCATACCCTCATTTTGTGACCTCGTACCCTCATTTTGTGCCCACTTCGCGCCACTTCGTGCCCTGTTTATGCCGTTTAGCCCCATTTTGCCCCACTTTGCGCCTGTTTTCTCCACCCCTTCAACCCGTTAGCTCCTCCCTTCTCCCTTCCTCTTCTGTTTGACCCCTTAAATGTATCATTTTGGCCAGCCTAAGAGATAGCCAAGCCAATTTTGGGGCCTCATTTTGGAATTTTCCGCCCCTTTTTAAAATAAAATAAAATAAATAAAAAAAACCCTTGACTTTTTAATTTTTAATGTTATAATAGAGGGGGGACCTTTCAAAATATTTTTTAGACCCTTTAGGTTTGCCCGGTCATTTTGAGAGGATGAGCGAAAAAGGGCCCTATTTTAGCCAATAAGTGGAGCAATCGGGTTTTTGCCCAGTCATAGAGCCAAAAAACGGCCTTTTTAAGGGGTGGAATCGTTCAACTCTTAAACTCTTACCCCTTTTTTTGGCAACTCTTAAACTTTTAAACCGCCATTTTTGCCCCTCGTGTAGCCATTTTAGAGCGAAAAGGTGGGGAAGTTTAAAAGTTTAAGAGTTTTTCAAAAAGTCTTATATATTTATATATATATTTTATTTTTTAAAATGGAAGAAGTTTTGCGAAAACTCTTAAACTCTTAAACTTTTGCCGTCGGCGTGCTTAAATCCT
>NW_027556470.1:0-26893 GCF_964204865.1 Styela clava
CACTGTTTTTAAGCGTTTCAGCAGGCTTCTTGGTGATTTTTGAAGGTTTTTCAATGTTTCTAATCGTTCACGCAGGGTTCTTGCTGTTTTTGACGGGTTTTCACTCTTTTTAGGCGTTTTAGCAGGGTTCTTGGTGTTTTTGACGGTTTTTCACTGTTTTTAGGCGTTTAAGCAGGGTTCTTGGAGTTTTTTGACGGTTTTTCACTGTTTTTAAGCGTTTTAGCAGGGTTCTTGGTGTTTTTTGACGGTTTTTCACCGTTTTTAATCGTTTACGCAAAGTTCTTGGTGTTTTTGACGGTTTTTCACTGTTTTTAAGCGTTTTAGCAGGGTTCTTGATGTTTTTTGACGGTTTCTCACTGTTTTTAAGCGTTTCAGCAGGCTTCTTGGTGTTTTTTGAAGGTTTTTCACTGTTTCTAATCGTTCACGCAGGGTTCTTGCTGTTTTTTGACGGTTTTTCACTGTTTTTAGGCGTTTTAGCAGGGTTCTTGGTGTTTTTTGACGGTTTTTCACTGTTTTTAAGTGTTTTAGCAGGGTTCTCGGTGTTTTTTGACGGTTTTTCACTGTTTTTAGGTGTTTAAGCAGGGTTCTTGGAGTTTTTGACGACTTTTCACAGTTTTTAAGCGTTTTAGCAGGGTTCTTGGTGTTTTTTGACGGTTTTCACTGTTTTTAAGTGTTTTAGCAGGGTTCTCGGTGTTTTTTGACGGTTTTTCACTGTTTTTAGCAGGGTTCTTGGTGTTTTTTGACGGTTTTTTACTGTTTTTAGGTGTTTAAGCAAGGTTCTTGGTGTTTTTTGACGGTTTTTCACTGTTTTTAATCGTTTACGCAAGGTTCTTGGTGTTTTTTGACGATTTTTCACTGTTTTTAAGCGTTTCAGCAGGGTTCTTGGTGTTTTTTGACGGGTTTTCACTGTTTTTAAGCGTTTTAGCAGGGTTCTCGGTGTTTTTGACGGTTTTTCACTGTTTTTAAGCGTTTAAGCAAGGTTCTTGGTGTTTTTTGACGGTTTTTCACTGTTTTTAAGCGTTTAAGCAGGGTTCTTGGAGTTTTTTGACGGTTTTTCACTGTTTTTAAGCGTTTAAGCAGGGTTCTTGGTGTTTTTTGACGGTTTTTCACTGTTTTAAAGCGTGTTTAGCAGGGTTCTTGGTGTTTTTTGACGTTTGTTCACTGTTTTTAAGCGTTTCAGCAGGCTTCTTGGTGATTTTTGAAGGTTTTTCACTGTTTCTAATCGTTCACGCAGGGTTCTTGCTGTTTTTTGACGGTTTTTCACTGTTTTTAGGCGTTTAAGCAGGGTTCTTGGAGTTTTTTGACGGTTTTTCACTGTTTTTAAGAGTTTTAGCAGGGTTCTTGGTGTTTTTTGACGGTTTTTCACTGTTTTTAAGTGTTTTAGCAGGGTTCTCGGTGTTTTTTGACGGTTTTTCACTGTTTTTAGGTGTTTAAGCAGGGTTCTTGGAGTTTTTTGACGACTTTTCACAGTTTTTAAGCGTTTTAGCAGGGTTCTTGGTGTTTTTTGACGGTTTTCACTGTTTTTAAGTGTTTTAGCAGGGTTCTCGGTGTTTTTTGACGGTTTTTCACTGTTTTTAGCAGAGTTCTTGGTGTATTTTGACGGTTTTTTACTGTTTTTAGGTGTTTAAGCAAGGTTCTTGGTGTTTTTTGACGGTTTTTCACTGTTTTTAATCGTTTACGCAAGGTTCTTGGTGTTTTTTGACGGTTTTTCACTGTTTTTAAGCGTTTCAGCAGGGTTCTTGGTGTTTTTTGACGGGTTTTCACTGTTTTTAAGCGTTTTAGCAGGGTTCTCGGTGTTTTTTGACGGGTTTTCACTGTTTTAAGCGTTTAAGCAAGGTTCTTGGTGTTTTTTGACGGTTTTTCACTGTTTTTAATCGTTTACGCAAGGTTCTTGGTGTTTTTTGACGGTTTTTCACTGTTTTTAAGCGTTTCAGCAGGGTTCTTGGTGTTTTTTGACGGGTTTTCACTGTTTTTAAGCGTTTTAGCAGGGTTCTCGGTGTTTTTGACGGTTTTTCACTGTTTTTAAGCGTTTAAGCAAGGTTCTTGGTGTTTTTTGACGGTTTTTCACTGTTTTTAAGGGTTTAAGCAGGGTTCTTGGAGTTTTTTGACGGTTTTTCACTGTTTTTAATCGTTTACGCAGAGTTCTTGGTGTTTTTTGACGGTTTTTCACTGTTTTTAAGCGTGTTTAGCAGGGTTCTTGGTGTTTTTTGACGGTTTTTCACTGTTTTTAAGCGTTTTAGCAGGGTTCTTGGTGTTTTTTGACGGTTTTTCACTGTTTTTAAGAGTTTCAGCAGGCTTCTTGGTGTTTTTTGACGATTTTTCACTATTTTTTTGCGTTTTAGCAGGGTTCTCGGTGTTTTTGACGGTTTTTCACTGTTTTTAAGCGTTTCAGCAGGCTTCTTGGTGATTTTTGAAGGTTTTTCACTGTTTCTAATCGTTCACGCAGGGTTCTTGCTGTTTTTTGACGGGTTTTCACTCTTTTTAGGCGTTTTAGCAGGGTTCTTGGTGTTTTTAGACGGTTTTTCACTGTTTTTAGGCGTTTAAGCAGGGTTCTTGGAGTTTTTTGACGGTTTTTCACTGTTTTTAAGCGTTTTAGCAGGGTTCTTGGTGTTTTTTGACGGTTTTTCACCGTTTTTAATCGTTTACGCAAAGTTCTTGGTGTTTTTTGACGGTTTTTCACTGTTTTTAAGCGTTTTAGCAGGGTTCTTGATGTTTTTTGACGGTTTCTCACTGTTTTTAAGCGTTTCAGCAGGCTTCTTGGTGTTTTTTGAAGGTTTTTCACTGTTTCTAATCGTTCACGCAGGGTTCTTGCTGTTTTTTGACGGTTTTTCACTGTTTTTAGGCGTTTTAGCAGGGTTCTTGGTGTTTTTTGACGGTTTTTCACTGTTTTTAAGTGTTTTAGCAGGGTTCTCGGTGTTTTTTGACGGTTTTTCACTGTTTTTAGGTGTTTAAGCAGGGTTCTTGGAGTTTTTTGACGACTTTTCACAGTTTTTAAGCGTTTTAGCAGGGTTCTTGGTGTTTTTTGACGGTTTTCACTGTTTTTAAGTGTTTTAGCAGGGTTCTCGGTGTTTTTTGACGGTTTTTCACTGTTTCTAGCAGGGTTCTTGGTGTTTTTTGACGGTTTTTTACTGTTTTTAGGTGTTTAAGCAAGGTTCTTGGTGTTTTTTGACGGTTTTTCACTGTTTTTAATCGTTTACGCAAGGTTCTAGGTGTTTTTTGACGGTTTTTCACTGTTTTTAAGCGTTTCAGCAGGGTTCTTGGTGTTTTTTGACGGGTTTTCACTGTTTTTAAGCGTTTTAGCAGGGTTCTCGGTGTTTTTGACGGTTTTTCACTGTTTTTAAGCGTTTAAGCAAGGTTCTTGGTGTTTTTTGACGGTTTTTCACTGTTTTTAAGCGTTTAAGCAGGGTTCTTGGAGTTTTTTGACGGTTTTTCACTGTTTTTAAGCGTTTAAGCAGGGTTCTTGGTGTTTTTTGACGGTTTTTCACTGTTTTAAAGCGTGTTTAGCAGGGTTCTTGGTGTTTTTTGACGTTTGTTCACTGTTTTTAAGCGTTTCAGCAGGCTTCTTGGTGATTTTGAAGGTTTTTCACTGTTTCTAATCGTTCACGCAGGGTTCTTGCTGTTTTTTGACGGGTTTTCACTCTTTTTAGGCGTTTTAGCAGGGTTCTTGGTGTTTTTTGACGGTTTTTCACTGTTTTTAGGCGTTTAAGCAGGGTTCTTGGAGTTTTTTGACGGTTTTTCACCGTTTTTAATCGTTTACGCAAAGTTCTTGGTGTTTTTTGACGGTTTTTCACTGTTTTTAAGCGTTTTAGCAGGGTTCTTGATGTTTTTTGACGGTTTCTCACTGTTTTTAAGCGTTTAAGCAGGCTTCTTGGTGTTTTTTGAAGGTTTTTCACTGTTTCTAATCGTTCACGCAGGGTTCTTGCTGTTTTTTGACGGTTTTTCACTGTTTTTAGGCGTTTAAGCAGGGTTCTTGGAGTTTTTTGACGGTTTTTCACTGTTTTTAAGCGTTTTAGCAGGGTTCTTGGTGTTTTTTGACGGTTTTTCACTGTTTTTAAGTGTTTTAGCAGGGTTCTCGGTGTTTTTTGACGGTTTTTCACTGTTTTTAGGTGTTTAAGCAGGGTTCTTGGAGTTTTTTGACGACTTTTCACAGTTTTTAAGCGTTTCAGCAGGGTTCTTGGTGTTTTTTGACGGTTTTCACTGTTTTTAAGTGTTTTAGCAGGGTTCTCGGTGTTTTTTGACGGTTTTTCACTGTTTTTAGCAGGGTTCTTGGTGTATTTTGACGGTTTTTTACTGTTTTTAGGTGTTTAAGCAAGGTTCTTGGTGTTTTTTGACGGTTTTTCACTGTTTTTAATCGTTTACGCAAGGTTCTTGGTGTTTTTTGACGGTTTTTCACTGTTTTTAAGCGTTTCAGCAGGGTTCTTGGTGTTTTTTGACGGGTTTTCACTGTTTTTAAGCGTTTTAGCAGGGTTCTCGGTGTTTTTTGACGGGTTTTCACTGTTTTAAGCGTTTAAGCAAGGTTCTTGGTGTTTTTTGACGGTTTTTCACTGTTTTTAATCGTTTACGCAAGGTTCTTGGTGTTTTTTGACGGTTTTTCACTGTTTTTAAGCGTTTCAGCAGGGTTCTTGGTGTTTTTTGACGGGTTTTCACTGTTTTTAAGCGTTTTAGCAGGGTTCTCGGTGTTTTTGACGGTTTTTCACTGTTTTTAAGCGTTTAAGCAAGGTTCTTGGTGTTTTTTGACGGTTTTTCACTGTTTTTAAGGGTTTAAGCAGGGTTCTTGGAGTTTTTTGACGGTTTTTCACTGTTTTTAATCGTTTACGCAGAGTTCTTGGTGTTTTTTGACGGTTTTTCACTGTTTTTAAGCGTGTTTAGCAGGGTTCTTGGTGTTTTTTGACGGTTTTTCACTGTTTTTAAGCGTTTTAGCAGGGTTCTTGGTGTTTTTTGACGGTTTTTCCCTGTTTTTTAGCATTTAAGCATGGTTCTTGGTGTTTTTTGACGGTTTTTTACTGTTTTTAAGCGTTTCAGCAGGCTTCTTGGTGTTTTTTGAGGGTTTTTCACTGTTTTTAAGTGTTTTAGCAGGGTTCTCGGTGTTTTTTGACGGTTTTTCACTGTTTTTAAGCGTTTAAGCAGGGTTTTTGGTGTTTTTTGACGGTTTTTCACTGTTTTTAAATGTTTAAGCAAGGTTCTTGGTGTTTTTTGACGGTTTTTCACTGTTTTTAATCGTTTACGCAAGGTTCTTGGTGTTTTCTGACGGCTTTTCAGTGTTTTTAAGCGTTTTAGCAGGGTTCTTGGTGTTTTTTGACGGTTTTTCACTGTTTTTTAGCGTTTCAGCAGGGTTCTTGGTGTTTTTTGACGGTTTTTCACTGTTTTTAAGTGTTTAAGCAGGGTTCTCGGTGTTTTTTGACGGTTTTCACTGTTTTTAAGTGTTTTAGCAGGGTTCTCGGTGTTTTTTGACGGTTTTTCACTGTTTTTAGCAGGGTTCTTGGTGTATTTTGACGGTTTTTTACTGTTTTTAGGTGTTTAAGCAAGGTTCTTGGTGTTTTTTGACGGTTTTTCACTGTTTTTAATCGTTTACGCAAGGTTCTTGGTGTTTTTTGACGGTTTTTCACTGTTTTTAAGCGTTTCAGCAGGGTTCTTGGTGTTTTTTGACGGGTTTTCACTGTTTTTAAGCGTTTTAGCAGGGTTCTCGGTGTTTTTTGACGGGTTTTCACTGTTTTAAGCGTTTAAGCAAGGTTCTTGGTGTTTTTTGACGGTTTTTCACTGTTTTTAATCGTTTACGCAAGGTTCTTGGTGTTTTTTGACGGTTTTTCACTGTTTTTAAGCGTTTCAGCAGGGTTCTTGGTGTTTTTTGACGGGTTTTCACTGTTTTTAAGCGTTTTAGCAGGGTTCTCGGTGTTTTTGACGGTTTTTCACTGTTTTTAAGCGTTTAAGCAAGGTTCTTGGTGTTTTTTGACGGTTTTTCACTGTTTTTAAGGGTTTAAGCAGGGTTCTTGGAGTTTTTTGACGGTTTTTCACTGTTTTTAATCGTTTACGCAGAGTTCTTGGTGTTTTTTGACGGTTTTTCACTGTTTTTAAGCGTGTTTAGCAGGGTTCTTGGTGTTTTTTGACGGTTTTTCACTGTTTTTAAGCGTTTTAGCAGGGTTCTTGGTGTTTTTTGACGGTTTTTCCCTGTTTTTTAGCATTTAAGCATGGTTCTTGGTGTTTTTTGACGGTTTTTTACTGTTTTTAAGCGTTTCAGCAGGCTTCTTGGTGTTTTTTGAGGGTTTTTCACTGTTTTTAAGTGTTTTAGCAGGGTTCTCGGTGTTTTTTGACGGTTTTTCACTGTTTTTAAGCGTTTAAGCAGGGTTCTTGGTGTTTTTTGACGGTTTTTCACTGTTTTTAAATGTTTAAGCAAGGTTCTTGGTGTTTTTTGACGGTTTTTCACTGTTTTTAATCGTTTACGCAAGGTTCTTGGTGTTTTCTGACGGCTTTTCAGTGTTTTTAAGCGTTTTAGCAGGGTTCTTGGTGTTTTTTGACGGTTTTTCACTGTTTTTTAGCGTTTCAGCAGGGTTCTTGGTGTTTTTTGACGGTTTTTCACTGTTTTTAAGTGTTTAAGCAAGGTTCTTGGTGTTTTTTGACGGTTTTTCACTGTTTTTAATCGTTTACGCAAGGTTCTTGGTGTTTTTTGACGGTTTTTCACTGTTTTTTAGCGTTTCAGCAGGGTTCTTGGTGTTTTTTGACGGGTTTTCACTGTTTTTAAGCGTTTTAGCAGAGTTCTCGGTGTTTTTTGACGGTTTTTCACTATTTTTAAGCGTTTAAGCAAGGTTCTTGGTGTTTTTTGACGGTTTTTCACTGTTTTTAAGCGTTTAAGCAGGGTTCTTGGTGTTTTTTGACGGTTTTTCACTGTTTTTAAGTGTTTAAGCAAGGTTCTTGGTGTTTTTTGACGGTTTTTCACCGTTTTTAATTGTTTACGCAAAGTTCTTGGTGTTTTTTGACGGTTTTCCACTGTTTTTAAGCGTTTTAGCAGGGTTCTTGGTGTTTTTTGACGGTTTTTCACTGTTTTTAAGCGTTTTAGCAGGGTTCATGGTGTTTTTTGACGGGTTTTCACTGTTTTTAAGCGTTTTAGCAGAGTTCTCGGTGTTTTTTGACGGTTTTTCACTATTTTTAAGCGTTTAAGCAAGGTTCTTGGTGTTTTTTGACTGTTTTTCACTGTTTTTAAGCGTTTCAGCAGGGTTCTTGGTGTTTTTTGACGGTTTTTCACTGTTTTTAAGTGTTTAAGCAAGGTTCTTGGTGTTTTTTGACGGTTTTTCACCGTTTTTAATTGTTTACGCAAAGTTCTTGGTGTTTTTTGACGGTTTTCCACTGTTTTTAAGCGTTTTAGCAGGGTTCTTGGTGTTTTTTGACGGTTTTTCACTGTTTTTAAGCGTTTTAGCAGGGTTCTTGATGTTTTTTGACGGTTTTTCACTGTTCCTAATCGTTCACGCAGGGTTCTTGCTGTTTTTGGACGGTTTTTCACTGTTTTTAGGCGTTTTAGCAGGGTTCTTGGTGTTTTTTGACGGGTTTTCATTGTTTTTAAGCGTTTTAGCAGGGTTCTTGGTGTTTTTTGAAGGTTTTTCACTGTTCCTAATCGTTCACGCAGGGTTCTTGCTGTTTTTGGACGGTTTTTCACTGTTTTTAGGCGTTTTAGCAGGGTTCTTGGTGTTTTTTGACGGGTTTTCATTGTTTTTAAGCGTTTTAGCAGGGTTCTTGGTGTTTTTTGACGGTTTTTCACCGTTTTTAATCGTTTACGCAAAGTTATTGGTGTTTTTTGACGGTTTTTCACTGTTTTTAAGCGTTTTAGCAGGGTTCTTGATGTTTTTTGACGGTATTTCACTATTCTTAAGCGTTTCAGCAGGCTTCTTGGTGTTTTTTGACGGTTTTTCACTGTTTTTAAGTGTTTTAGCAGGGTTCTCGGTGTTTTTTGACGATTTTTCACTGTTTTTAGGTGTTTAAGCAGGGTTCTTGGAGTTTTTTGACGGTTTTTCACTGTTTTTAAGCGTTTTAGCAGGGTTCTTGGTGTTTTTTGACGGTTTTTCACTGTTTTTAAGTGTTTAAGCAAGGTTCTTGGTGTTTTTTGACGGTTTTTCACTGTTTTTAATCGTTTACACAAGGTTCTTGGTGTTTTTTTGACGGTTTTTCACTGTTTTTAAGCGTTTCAGCAGGGTTCTTGGTGTTTTTTGACGGGTTTTCACTGTTGTTAAGCGTTTTAGCAGGGTTCTCGGTGTTTTTTGACGGTTTTTCACTGTTTTTAAGCGTTTAAGCAAGGTTCTTGGTGTTTTTTGACGGTTTTTCACTGTTTTTAAGCGTTTAAGCAGGGTTCTTGGTGTTTTTTGACGGGTTTTCACTGTTTTTAAGCGTTTTAGCAGAGTTCTCGGTGTTTTTTGACGGTTTTTCACTATTTTTAAGCGTTTAAGCAAGGTTCTTGGTGTTTTTTGACGGTTTTTCACTGTTTTTAAGCGTTTAAGCAGGGTTCTTGGTGTTTTTTGACGGTTTTTCACTGTTTTTAAGTGTTTAAGCAAGGTTCTTGGTGTTTTTTGACGGTTTTTCACCGTTTTTAATTGTTTACGCAAAGTTCTTGGTGTTTTTTGACGGTTTTCCACTGTTTTTAAGCGTTTTAGCAGGGTTCTTGGTGTTTTTTGACGGTTTTTCACTGTTTTTAAGCGTTTTAGCAGGGTTCATGGTGTTTTTTGACGGGTTTTCACTGTTTTTAAGCGTTTTAGCAGAGTTCTCGGTGTTTTTTTGACGGTTTTTCACTATTTTTAAGCGTTTAAGCAAGGTTCTTGGTGTTTTTTGACTGTTTTTCACTGTTTTTAAGCGTTTCAGCAGGGTTCTTGGTGTTTTTTGACGGTTTTTCACTGTTTTTAAGTGTTTAAGCAAGGTTCTTGGTGTTTTTTGACGGTTTTTCACCGTTTTTAATTGTTTACGCAAAGTTCTTGGTGTTTTTTGACGGTTTTCCACTGTTTTTAAGCGTTTTAGCAGGGTTCTTGGTGTTTTTTGACGGTTTTTCACTGTTTTTAAGCGTTTTAGCAGGGTTCTTGATGTTTTTTGACGGTTTTTCACTGTTTTTAAGCGTTTCAGCAGGCTTCTTGGTGTTTTTTGAAGGTTTTTCACTGTTCCTAATCGTTCACGCAGGGTTCTTGCTGTTTTTGGACGGTTTTTCACTGTTTTTAGGCGTTTTAGCAGGGTTCTTGGTGTTTTTTGACGGGTTTTCATTGTTTTTAAGCGTTTTAGCAGGGTTCTTGGTGTTTTTTGACGGTTTTTCACCGTTTTTAATCGTTTACGCAAAGTTATTGGTGTTTTTTGACGGTTTTTCACTGTTTTTAAGCGTTTTAGCAGGGTTCTTGATGTTTTTTGACGGTATTTCACTATTCTTAAGCGTTTCAGCAGGCTTCTTGGTGTTTTTTGACGGTTTTTCACTGTTTTTAAGTGTTTTAGCAGGGTTCTCGGTGTTTTTTGACGATTTTTCACTGTTTTTAGGTGTTTAAGCAGGGTTCTTGGAGTTTTTTGACGGTTTTTCACTGTTTTTAAGCGTTTTAGCAGGGTTCTTGGTGTTTTTTGACGGTTTTTCACTGTTTTTAAGTGTTTAAGCAAGGTTCTTGGTGTTTTTTGACGGTTTTTCACTGTTTTTAATCGTTTACACAAGGTTCTTGGTGTTTTTTTGACGGTTTTTCACTGTTTTTAAGCGTTTTAGCAGGGTTCTTGCTGTTTTTTGACGGTTTTTCACTGTTTTTAAGCGTTTCAGCAGGGTTCTTGGTGTTTTTTGACGGGTTTTCACTGTTGTTAAGCGTTTTAGCAGGGTTCTCGGTGTTTTTTGACGGTTTTTCACTGTTTTTAAGCGTTTAAGCAAGGTTCTTGGTGTTTTTTGACGGTTTTTCACTGTTTTTAAGCGTTTAAGCAGGGTTCTTGGAGTTTTTTGACGGTTTTTCACTGTTTTTAATCGTTTACGCAGAGTTCTTGGTGTTTTTTGACGGTTTTTCACTGTTTTTAAGCGTGTTTAGCAGGGTTCCTGGTGTTTTTTGACGGTTTTTCACTGTTTTTAAACGTTTTAGCAGGGTTCTTGGTGTTTTTTGACGGTTTTTCACTGTTTTTTAACGTTTAAGCAGGGTTCTTGGTGTTTTTTGACGGTTTTTTACTGTTTATAAGCATTTCAGCAGGCTTCTTGGTGTTTTTTGACGGTTTTTCACTGTTTTTAAGTGTTTTAGCAGGGTTCTCGGTGTTTTTTAACGGTTTTTCACTGTTTTTAAGCGTTTAAGCAGGGTTCTTTGTGTTTTTTGACGATTTTTCACTGTTTTTAAGCGTTTCAGCAGGGTTCTTGGTGTTTTTTGACGGTTTTTCACTGTTTTTAAGTGTTTAAGCAAGGTTCTTGGTGTTTTTTGACGGTTTTTCACTGTTTTTAATCGTTTACGCAAGGTTTTTGGTGTTTTTTGACGGTTTTTCACTGTTTTTAAGCGTTTCAGCAGGGTTCTTGGTGTTTTTTGACGGTTTTTCCCTGTTTTTTAGCGTTTAAGCATGGTTCTTGGTGTTTTTTGACGGTTTTTTACTGTTTTTAAGCGTTTCAGCAGGCTTCTTGGTGTTTTTTGACGGTTTTTCACTGTTTTTAAGTGTTTTAGCAGGGTTCTCGGTGTTTTTTGACGGTTTTTCACTGTTTTTAAGCGTTTAAGCAGGGTTCTTGGTGTTTTTTGACGGTTTTTCACTGTTTTTAAGTGTTTAAGCAAGGTTCTTGGTGTTTTTTGACGGTTTTTCACTGTTTTTAATCGTTTACGCAAGGTTCTTGGTGTTTTCTGACGGCTTTCCAGTGTTTTTAAGCGTTTTAGCAGGGTTCTTGGTGTTTTTTGACGGTTTTTCACTGTTTTTTAGCGTTTCAGCAGGGTTCTTGGTGTTTTTTGACGGTTTTTCACTGTTTTTAAGTGTTTAAGCAAGGTTCTTGGTGTTTTTTGACGGTTTTTCACTGTTTTTAATCGTTTACGCAAGGTTCTTGGTGTTTTTTGACGGTTTTTCACTGTTTTTTAGCGTTTCAGCAGGGTTCTTGGTGTTTTTTGACGGGTTTTCACTGTTTTTAAGCGTTTTAGCAGAGTTCTCGGTGTTTTTTGACGGTTTTTCACTATTTTTAAGCGTTTAAGCAAGGTTCTTGGTGTTTTTTGACGGTTTTTCACTGTTTTTAAGCGTTTAAGCAGGGTTCTTGGTGTTTTTTGACGGTTTTTCACTGTTTTTAAGTGTTTAAGCAAGGTTCTTGGTGTTTTTTGACGGTTTTTCACCGTTTTTAATTGTTTACGCAAAGTTCTTGGTGTTTTTTGACGGTTTTCCACTGTTTTTAAGCGTTTTAGCAGGGTTCTTGGTGTTTTTTGACGGTTTTTCACTGTTTTTAAGCGTTTTAGCAGGGTTCTTGATGTTTTTTGACGGTTTTTCACTGTTTTTAAGCGTTTCAGCAGGCTTCTTGGTGTTTTTTGAAGGTTTTTCACTGTTCCTAATCGTTCACGCAGGGTTCTTGCTGTTTTTGGACGTTTTTTCACTGTTTTTAGGCGTTTTAGCAGGGTTCTTGGTGTTTTTTGACGGGTTTTCATTGTTTTTAAGCGTTTTAGCAGGGTTCTTGGTGTTTTTTGACGGTTTTTCACCGTTTTTAATCGTTTACGCAAAGTTATTGGTGTTTTTTGACGGTTTTTCACTGTTTTTAAGCGTTTTAGCAGGGTTCTTGATGTTTTTTGACGGTATTTGACTATTCTTAAGCGTTTCAGCAGGCTTCTTGGTGTTTTTTGACGGTTTTTCACTGTTTTTAAGTGTTTTAGCAGGGTTCTCGGTGTTTTTTGACGATTTTTCACTGTTTTTAGGTGTTTAAGCAGGGTTCTTGGAGTTTTTTGACGGTTTTTCACTGTTTTTAAGCGTTTTAGCAGGGTTCTTGGTGTTTTTTGACGGTTTTTCACTGTTTTTAAGTGTTTAAGCAAGGTTCTTGGTGTTTTTTGACGGTTTTTCACTGTTTTTAATCGTTTACACAAGGTTCTTGGTGTTTTTTTGACGGTTTTTCACTGTTTTTAAGCGTTTTAGCAGGGTTCTTGCTGTTTTTTGACGGTTTTTCACTGTTTTTAAGCGTTTCAGCAGGGTTCTTGGTGTTTTTTGACGGGTTTTCACTGTTGTTAAGCGTTTTAGCAGGGTTCTCGGTGTTTTTTGACGGTTTTTCACTGTTTTTAAGCGTTTAAGCAAGGTTCTTGGTGTTTTTTGACGGTTTTTCACTGTTTTTAAGCGTTTAAGCAGGGTTCTTGGAGTTTTTTGACGGTTTTTCACTGTTTTTAATCGTTTACGCAGAGTTCTTGGTGTTTTTTGACGGTTTTTCACTGTTTTTAAGCGTGTTTAGCAGGGTTCCTGGTGTTTTTTGACGGTTTTTCACTGTTTTTAAACGTTTTAGCAGGGTTCTTGGTGTTTTTTGACGGTTTTTCACTGTTTTTTAACGTTTAAGCAGGGTTCTTGGTGTTTTTTGACGGTTTTTTACTGTTTATAAGCATTTCAGCAGGCTTCTTGGTGTTTTTTGACGGTTTTTCACTGTTTTTAAGTGTTTTAGCAGGGTTCTCGGTGTTTTTTAACGGTTTTTCACTGTTTTTAAGCGTTTAAGCAGGGTTCTTTGTGTTTTTTGACGATTTTTCACTGTTTTTAAGCGTTTCAGCAGGGTTCTTGGTGTTTTTTGACGGTTTTTCACTGTTTTTAAGTGTTTAAGCAAGGTTCTTGGTGTTTTTTGACGGTTTTTCACTGTTTTTAATCGTTTACGCAAGGTTTTTGGTGTTTTTTGACGGTTTTTCACTGTTTTTAAGCGTTTCAGCAGGGTTCTTGGTGTTTTTTGACGGGTTTTCACTGTTTTTAAGCGTTTTAGCAGGGTTCTCGGTGTTTTTGACGGTTTTTCACTGTTTTTAAGCGTTTAAGCAAGGTTCTTGGTGTTTTTTGACGGTTTTTCACTGTTTTTAAGGGTTTAAGCAGGGTTCTTGGAGTTTTTTGACGGTTTTTCACTGTTTTTAATCGTTTACGCAGAGTTCTTGGTGTTTTTTGACGGTTTTTCACTGTTTTTAAGCGTGTTTAGCAGGGTTCTTGGTGTTTTTTGACGGTTTTTCACTGTTTTTAAGCGTTTTAGCAGGGTTCTTGGTGTTTTTTGACGGTTTTTCCCTGTTTTTTAGCGTTTAAGCATGGTTCTTGGTGTTTTTTGACGGTTTTTTACTGTTTTTAAGCGTTTCAGCAGGCTTCTTGGTGTTTTTTGACGGTTTTTCACTGTTTTTAAGTGTTTTAGCAGGGTTCTCGGTGTTTTTTGACGGTTTTTCACTGTTTTTAAGCGTTTAAGCAGGGTTCTTGGTGTTTTTTGACGGTTTTTCACTGTTTTTAAGTGTTTAAGCAAGGTTCTTGGTGTTTTTTGACGGTTTTTCACTGTTTTTAATCGTTTACGCAAGGTTCTTGGTGTTTTCTGACGGCTTTCCAGTGTTTTTAAGCGTTTTAGCAGGGTTCTTGGTGTTTTTTGACGGTTTTTCACTGTTTTTTAGCGTTTCAGCAGGGTTCTTGGTGTTTTTTGACGGTTTTTCACTGTTTTTAAGTGTTTAAGCAAGGTTCTTGGTGTTTTTTGACGGTTTTTCACTGTTTTTAATCGTTTACGCAAGGTTCTTGGTGTTTTTTGACGGTTTTTCACTGTTTTTTAGCGTTTCAGCAGGGTTCTTGGTGTTTTTTGACGGGTTTTCACTGTTTTTAAGCGTTTTAGCAGAGTTCTCGGTGTTTTTTGACGGTTTTTCACTATTTTTAAGCGTTTAAGCAAGGTTCTTGGTGTTTTTTGACGGTTTTTCACTGTTTTTAAGCGTTTAAGCAGGGTTCTTGGTGTTTTTTGACGGTTTTTCACTGTTTTTAAGTGTTTAAGCAAGGTTCTTGGTGTTTTTTGACGGTTTTTCACCGTTTTAAATTGTTTACGCAAAGTTCTTGGTGTTTTTTGACGGTTTTCCACTGTTTTTAAGCGTTTTAGCAGGGTTCTTGGTGTTTTTTGACGGTTTTTCACTGTTTTTAAGCGTTTTAGCAGGGTTCATGGTGTTTTTTGACGGGTTTTCACTGTTTTTAAGCGTTTTAGCAGAGTTCTCGGTGTTTTTTGACGGTTTTTCACTATTTTTAAGCGTTTAAGCAAGGTTCTTGGTGTTTTTTGACTGTTTTTCACTGTTTTTAAGCGTTTCAGCAGGGTTCTTGGTGTTTTTTGACGGTTTTTCACTGTTTTTAAGTGTTTAAGCAAGGTTCTTGGTGTTTTTTGACGGTTTTTCACCGTTTTTAATTGTTTACGCAAAGTTCTTGGTGTTTTTTGACGGTTTTCCACTGTTTTTAAGCGTTTTAGCAGGGTTCTTGGTGTTTTTTGACGGTTTTTCACTGTTTTTAAGCGTTTTAGCAGGGTTCTTGATGTTTTTTGACGGTTTTTCACTGTTTTTAAGCGTTTCAGCAGGCTTCTTGGTGTTTTTTGAAGGTTTTTCACTGTTCCTAATCGTTCACGCAGGGTTCTTGCTGTTTTTGGACGGTTTTTCACTGTTTTTAGGCGTTTTAGCAGGGTTCTTGGTGTTTTTTGACGGGTTTTCACTGTTTTTAAGCGTTTTAGCAGGGTTCTTGGTGTTTTTTGACGGTTTTTCACCGTTTTTAATCGTTTACGCAAAGTTATTGGTGTTTTTTGACGGTTTTTCACTGTTTTTAAGCGTTTTAGCAGGGTTCTTGATGTTTTTTGACGGTATTTCACTATTCTTAAGCGTTTCAGCAGGCTTCTTGGTGTTTTTTGACGGTTTTTCACTGTTTTTAAGTGTTTTAGCAGGGTTCTCGGTGTTTTTTGACGATTTTTCACTGTTTTTAGGTGTTTAAGCAGGGTTCTTGGAGTTTTTTGACGGTTTTTCACTGTTTTTAAGCGTTTTAGCAGGGTTCTTGGTGTTTTTTGACGGTTTTTCACTGTTTTTAAGTGTTTAAGCAAGGTTCTTGGTGTTTTTTGACGGTTTTTCACTGTTTTTAATCGTTTACACAAGGTTCTTGGTGTTTTTTGACGGTTTTTCACTGTTTTTAAGCGTTTTAGCATGGTTCTTGCTGTTTTTTGACGGTTTTTCACTGTTTTTAAGCGTTTCAGCAGGGTTCTTGGTGTTTTTTGACGGGTTTTCACTGTTGTTAAGCGTTTTAGCAGGGTTCTCGGTGTTTTTTGACGGTTTTTCACTGTTTTTAAGCGTTTAAGCAAGGTTCTTGGTGTTTTTTGACGGTTTTTCACTGTTTTTAAGCGTTTAAGCAGGGTTCTTGGTGTTTTTTGACGGTTTTTCACTGTTTTTAAGCGTGTTTAGCAGGGTTCTTGGTGTTTTTTGACGGTTTTTCACTGTTTTTAAGTGTTTAAGCAAGGTTCTTGGTGTTTTTTGACGGTTTTTCACTGTTTTTAATCGTTTACGCAAGGTTTTTGGTGTTTTTTGACGGTTTTTCACTGTTTTTAAGCGTTTCAGCAGGGTTCTTGGTGTTTTTTGACGGGTTTTCACTGTTTTTAAGCGTTTTAGCAGGGTTCTCGGTGTTTTTGACGGTTTTTCACTGTTTTTAAGCGTTTAAGCAAGGTTCTTGGTGTTTTTTGACGGTTTTTCACTGTTTTTAAGGGTTTAAGCAGAGTTCTTGGAGTTTTTTGACGGTTTTTCACTGTTTTTAATCGTTTACGCAGAGTTCTTGGTGTTTTTTGACGGTTTTCACTGTTTTTAAGCGTGTTTAGCAGGGTTCTTGGTGTTTTTTGACGGTTTTTCACTGTTTTTAAGCATTTTAGCAGGGTTCTTGGTGTTTTTTGACGGTTTTTCCCTGTTTTTTAGCGTTTAAGCATGGTTCTTGGTGTTTTTTGACGGTTTTTTACTGTTTTTAAGCGTTTCAGCAGGCTTCTTGGTGTTTTTTGACGGTTTTTCACTGTTTTTAAGAGTTTTAGCAGGGTTCTCGGTGTTTTTTGACGGTTTTTCACTGTTTTTAAGCGTTTAAGCAGGGTTCTTGGTGTTTTTTGACGGTTTTTCACTGTTTTTAAGTGTTTAAGCAAGGTTCTTGGTGTTTTTTGACGGTTTTTCACTGTTTTTAATCGTTTACGCAAGGTTCTTGGTGTTTTCTGACGGCTTTTCAGTGTTTTTAAGCGTTTTAGCAGGGTTCTTGGTGTTTTTTGACGGTTTTTCACTGTTTTTTAGCGTTTCAGCAGGGTTCTTGGTGTTTTTTGACGGTTTTTCACTGTTTTTAAGTGTTTAAGCAAGGTTCTTGGTGTTTTTTGACGGTTTTTCACTGTTTTTAATCGTTTACGCAAGGTTCTTGGTGTTTTTTGACGGTTTTTCACTGTTTTTTAGCGTTTCAGCAGGGTTCTTGGTGTTTTTTGACGGGTTTTCACTGTTTTTAAGCGTTTTAGAAGAGTTCTCGGTGTTTTTTGACGGTTTTTCACTATTTTTAAGCGTTTAAGCAAGGTTCTTGGTGTTTTTTGACGGTTTTTCACTGTTTTTAAGCGTTTTAGCAGGGTTCTTGGTGTTTTTTGACGGTTTTTCACTGTTTTTAAGTGTTTAAGCAAGGTTCTTGGTGTTTTTTGACGGTTTTTCACCGTTTTTAATTGTTTACGCAAAGTTCTTGGTGTTTTTTGACGGTTTTCCACTGTTTTTAAGCGTTTTAGCAGGGTTCTTGGTGTTTTTTGACGGTTTTTCACTGTTTTTAAGCGTTTTAGCAGGGTTCATGGTGTTTTTTGACGGGTTTTCACTGTTTTTAAGCGTTTTAGCAGAGTTCTCGGTGTTTTTTGACGGTTTTTCACTATTTTTAAGCGTTTAAGCAAGGTTCTTGGTGTTTTTTGACTGTTTTTCACTGTTTTTAAGCGTTTCAGCAGGGTTCTTGGTGTTTTTTGACGGGTTTTCACTGTTTTTAAGTGTTTAAGCAAGGTTCTTGGTGTTTTTTGACGGTTTTTCACCGTTTTTAATTGTTTACGCAAAGTTCTTGGTGTTTTTTGACGGTTTTCCACTGTTTTTAAGCGTATTAGCAGGGTTCTTGGTGTTTTTTGACGGTTTTTCACTGTTTTTAAGCGTTTTAGCAGGGTTCTTGATGTTTTTTGACGGTTTTTCACTGTTTTTAAGCGTTTCAGCAGGCTTCTTGGTGTTTTTTGAAGGTTTTTCACTGTTCCTAATCGTTCACACAGGGTTCTTGCTGTTTTTGGACGGTTTTTCACTGTTTTTAGGCGTTTTAGCAGGGTTCTTGGTGTTTTTTGACGGGTTTTCACTGTTTTTAAGCGTTTTAGCAGGGTTCTTGGTGTTTTTGGACGGTTTTTCACCGTTTTTAATCGTTTACGCAAAGTTATTGGTGTTTTTTGACGGTTTTTCACTGTTTTTAAGCGTTTTAGCAGGGTTCTTGAAGTTTTTTGACGGTATTTCACTATTCTTAAGCGTTTCAGCAGGCTTCTTGGTGTTTTTTGACGGTTTTTCACTGTTTTTAAGTGTTTTAGCAGGGTTCTCGGTGTTTTTTGACGATTTTTCACTGTTTTTAGGTGTTTAAGCAGGGTTTTTGGTGTTTTTTGACGGTTTTTCCCTGTTTTTTAGCGTTTAAGTATGGTTCTTGGTGTTTTTTGACGGTTTTTTACTGTTTTTAAGCGTTTCAGCAGGCTTCTTGGTGTTTTTTGACGGTTTTTCACTGTTTTTAAGTGTTTTAGCAGGGTTCTCGGTGTTTTTTGACGGTTTTTCACTGTTTTTAAGCGTTTAAGCAGGGTTCTTGGTGTTTTTTGACGGTTTTTCACTGTTTTTAAGTGTTTAAGCAAGGTTCTTGGTGTTTTTTGACGGTTTTTCACTGTTTTTAATCGTTTACGCAAGGTTCTTGGTGTTTTCTGACGGCTTTTCAGTGTTTTTAAGCGTTTTAGCAGGGTTCTTGGTGTTTTTTGACGGTTTTTCACTGTTTTTTAGCGTTTCAGCAGGGTTCTTGGTGTTTTTTGACGGTTTTTCACTGTTTTTAAGTGTTTAAGCAAGGTTCTTGGTGTTTTTTGACGGTTTTTCACTGTTTTTAATCGTTTACGCAAGGTTCTTGGTGTTTTTTGACGGTTTTTCACTGTTTTTTAGCGTTTCAGCAGGGTTCTTGGTGTTTTTTGACGGGTTTTCACTGTTTTTAAGCGTTTTAGCAGAGTTCTCGGTGTTTTTTGACGGTTTTTCACTATTTTTAAGCGTTTAAGCAAGGTTCTTGGTGTTTTTTGACGGTTTTTCACTGTTTTTAAGCGTTTTAGCAGGGTTCTTGGTGTTTTTTGACGGTTTTTCACTGTTTTTAAGTGTTTAAGCAAGGTTCTTGGTGTTTTTTGACGGTTTTTCACCGTTTTTAATTGTTTACGCAAAGTTCTTGGTGTTTTTTGACGGTTTTCCACTGTTTTTAAGCGTTTTAGCAGGGTTCTTGGTGTTTTTTGACGGTTTTTCACTGTTTTTAAGCGTTTTAGCAGGGTTCATGGTGTTTTTTGACGGGTTTTCACTGTTTTTAAGCGTTTTAGCAGAGTTCTCGGTGTTTTTTGACGGTTTTTCACTATTTTTAAGCGTTTAAGCAAGGTTCTTGGTGTTTTTTGACTGTTTTTCACTGTTTTTAAGTGTTTACGCAAAGTTCTTGGTGTTTTTTGACGGTTTTTCACTGTTTTTAATCGTTTACGCAAGGTTTTTGGTGTTTTTTGACGGTTTTTCACTGTTTTTAAGCGTTTCAGCAGGGTTCTTGGTGTTTTTTGACGGGTTTTCACTGTTTTTAAGCGTTTTAGCAGGGTTCTCGGTGTTTTTGACGGTTTTTCACTGTTTTTAAGCGTTTAAGCAAGGTTCTTGGTGTTTTTTGACGGTTTTTCACTGTTTTTAAGGGTTTAAGCAGAGTTCTTGGAGTTTTTTGACGGTTTTTCACTGTTTTTAATCGTTTACGCAGAGTTCTTGGTGTTTTTTGACGGTTTTCACTGTTTTTAAGCGTGTTTAGCAGGGTTCTTGGTGTTTTTTGACGGTTTTTCACTGTTTTTAAGCATTTTAGCAGGGTTCTTGGTGTTTTTTGACGGTTTTTCCCTGTTTTTTAGCGTTTAAGCATGGTTCTTGGTGTTTTTTGACGGTTTTTTACTGTTTTTAAGCGTTTCAGCAGGCTTCTTGGTGTTTTTTGACGGTTTTTCACTGTTTTTAAGAGTTTTAGCAGGGTTCTCGGTGTTTTTTGACGGTTTTTCACTGTTTTTAAGCGTTTAAGCAGGGTTCTTGGTGTTTTTTGACGGTTTTTCACTGTTTTTAAGTGTTTAAGCAAGGTTCTTGGTGTTTTTTGACGGTTTTTCACTGTTTTTAATCGTTTACGCAAGGTTCTTGGTGTTTTCTGACGGCTTTTCAGTGTTTTTAAGCGTTTTAGCAGGGTTCTTGGTGTTTTTTGACGGTTTTTCACTGTTTTTTAGCGTTTCAGCAGGGTTCTTGGTGTTTTTTGACGGTTTTTCACTGTTTTTAAGTGTTTAAGCAAGGTTCTTGGTGTTTTTTGACGGTTTTTCACTGTTTTTAATCGTTTACGCAAGGTTCTTGGTGTTTTTTGACGGTTTTTCACTGTTTTTTAGCGTTTCAGCAGGGTTCTTGGTGTTTTTTGACGGGTTTTCACTGTTTTTAAGCGTTTTAGAAGAGTTCTCGGTGTTTTTTGACGGTTTTTCACTATTTTTAAGCGTTTAAGCAAGGTTCTTGGTGTTTTTTGACGGTTTTTCACTGTTTTTAAGCGTTTTAGCAGGGTTCTTGGTGTTTTTTGACGGTTTTTCACTGTTTTTAAGTGTTTAAGCAAGGTTCTTGGTGTTTTTTGACGGTTTTTCACCGTTTTTAATTGTTTACGCAAAGTTCTTGGTGTTTTTTGACGGTTTTCCACTGTTTTTAAGCGTTTTAGCAGGGTTCTTGGTGTTTTTTGACGGTTTTTCACTGTTTTTAAGCGTTTTAGCAGGGTTCATGGTGTTTTTTGACGGGTTTTCACTGTTTTTAAGCGTTTTAGCAGAGTTCTCGGTGTTTTTTGACGGTTTTTCACTATTTTTAAGCGTTTAAGCAAGGTTCTTGGTGTTTTTTGACTGTTTTTCACTGTTTTTAAGCGTTTCAGCAGGGTTCTTGGTGTTTTTTGACGGGTTTTCACTGTTTTTAAGTGTTTAAGCAAGGTTCTTGGTGTTTTTTGACGGTTTTTCACCGTTTTTAATTGTTTACGCAAAGTTCTTGGTGTTTTTTGACGGTTTTCCACTGTTTTTAAGCGTATTAGCAGGGTTCTTGGTGTTTTTTGACGGTTTTTCACTGTTTTTAAGCGTTTTAGCAGGGTTCTTGATGTTTTTTGACGGTTTTTCACTGTTTTTAAGCGTTTCAGCAGGCTTCTTGGTGTTTTTTGAAGGTTTTTCACTGTTCCTAATCGTTCACACAGGGTTCTTGCTGTTTTTGGACGGTTTTTCACTGTTTTTAGGCGTTTTAGCAGGGTTCTTGGTGTTTTTTGACGGGTTTTCACTGTTTTTAAGCGTTTTAGCAGGGTTCTTGGTGTTTTTGGACGGTTTTTCACCGTTTTTAATCGTTTACGCAAAGTTATTGGTGTTTTTTGACGGTTTTTCACTGTTTTTAAGCGTTTTAGCAGGGTTCTTGAAGTTTTTTGACGGTATTTCACTATTCTTAAGCGTTTCAGCAGGCTTCTTGGTGTTTTTTGACGGTTTTTCACTGTTTTTAAGTGTTTTAGCAGGGTTCTCGGTGTTTTTTGACGATTTTTCACTGTTTTTAGGTGTTTAAGCAGGGTTTTTGGTGTTTTTTGACGGTTTTTCCCTGTTTTTTAGCGTTTAAGTATGGTTCTTGGTGTTTTTTGACGGTTTTTTACTGTTTTTAAGCGTTTCAGCAGGCTTCTTGGTGTTTTTTGACGGTTTTTCACTGTTTTTAAGTGTTTTAGCAGGGTTCTCGGTGTTTTTTGACGGTTTTTCACTGTTTTTAAGCGTTTAAGCAGGGTTCTTGGTGTTTTTTGACGGTTTTTCACTGTTTTTAAGTGTTTAAGCAAGGTTCTTGGTGTTTTTTGACGGTTTTTCACTGTTTTTAATCGTTTACGCAAGGTTCTTGGTGTTTTCTGACGGCTTTTCAGTGTTTTTAAGCGTTTTAGCAGGGTTCTTGGTGTTTTTTGACGGTTTTTCACTGTTTTTTAGCGTTTCAGCAGGGTTCTTGGTGTTTTTTGACGGTTTTTCACTGTTTTTAAGTGTTTAAGCAAGGTTCTTGGTGTTTTTTGACGGTTTTTCACTGTTTTTAATCGTTTACGCAAGGTTCTTGGTGTTTTTTGACGGTTTTTCACTGTTTTTTAGCGTTTCAGCAGGGTTCTTGGTGTTTTTTGACGGGTTTTCACTGTTTTTAAGCGTTTTAGCAGAGTTCTCGGTGTTTTTTGACGGTTTTTCACTATTTTTAAGCGTTTAAGCAAGGTTCTTGGTGTTTTTTGACGGTTTTTCACTGTTTTTAAGCGTTTTAGCAGGGTTCTTGGTGTTTTTTGACGGTTTTTCACTGTTTTTAAGTGTTTAAGCAAGGTTCTTTGTGTTTTTTGACGGTTTTTCACCGTTTTTAATTGTTTACGCAAAGTTCTTGGTGTTTTTTGACGGTTTTCCACTGTTTTTAAGCGTTTTAGCAGGGTTCTTGGTGTTTTTTGACGGTTTTTCACTGTTTTTAAGCGTTTTAGCAGGGTTCATGGTGTTTTTTGACGGGTTTTCACTGTTTTTAAGCGTTTTAGCAGAGTTCTCGGTGTTTTTTGACGGTTTTTCACTATTTTTAAGCGTTTAAGCAAGGTTCTTGGTGTTTTTTGACTGTTTTTCACTGTTTTTAAGTGTTTACGCAAAGTTCTTGGTGTTTTTTGACGGTTTTCCACTGTTTTTAAGCGTATTAGCAGGGTTCTTGGTGTTTTTTGACGGTTTTTCACTGTTTTTAAGCGTTTTAGCAGGGTTCTTGATGTTTTTTGACGGTTTTTCACTGTTTTTAAGCGTTTCAGCAGGCTTCTTGGTGTTTTTTGAAGGTTTTTCACTGTTCCTAATCGTTCACACAGGGTTCTTGCTGTTTTTGGACGGTTTTTCACTGTTTTTAGGCGTTTTAGCAGGGTTCTTGGTGTTTTTTGACGGGTTTTCACTGTTTTTAAGCGTTTTAGCAGGGTTCTTGGTGTTTTTGGACGGTTTTTCACCGTTTTTAATCGTTTACGCAAAGTTATTGGTGTTTTTTGACGGTTTTTCACTGTTTTTAAGCGTTTTAGCAGGGTTCTTGAAGTTTTTTGACGGTATTTCACTATTCTTAAGCGTTTCAGCAGGCTTCTTGGTGTTTTTTGACGGTTTTTCACTGTTTTTAAGTGTTTTAGCAGGGTTCTCGGTGTTTTTTGACGATTTTTCACTGTTTTTAGGTGTTTAAGCAGGGTTTTTGGAGTTTTTTGACGGTTTTTCACTGTTTTTAAGCGTTTTAGCAGGGTTCTTGGTGTTTTTTGACGATTTTTCACTGTTTTTAAGTGTTTAAGCAAGGTTCTTGGTGTTTTTTGACGGTTTTTCACTGTTTTTAATCGTTTACACAAGGTTCTTGGTGTTTTTTGACGGTTTTTCACTGTTTTTAAGCGTTTTAGCAGGGTTCTTGCTGTTTTTTGACGGTTTTTCACTGTTTTTAAGCGTTTCAGCAGGGTTCTTGGTGTTTTTTGACGGTTTTTCACCGTTTTTAATTGTTTACGCAAAGTTCTTGGTGTTTTTTGACGGTTTTCCACTGTTTTTAAGCGTTTTAGCAGGGTTCTTGGTGTTTTTTGACGGTTTTTCACTGTTTTTAAGCGTTTTAGCAGGGTTCATGGTGTTTTTTGACGGGTTTTCACTGTTTTTAAGCGTTTTAGCAGAGTTCTCGGTGTTTTTTGACGGTTTTTCACTATTTTTAAGCGTTTAAGCAAGGTTCTTGGTGTTTTTTGACTGTTTTTCACTGTTTTTAAGTGTTTAAGCAAGGTTCTTGGTGTTTTTTGACGGTTTTTCACCGTTTTTAATTGTTTACGCAAAGTTCTTGGTGTTTTTTGACGGTTTTCCACTGTTTTTAAGCGTATTAGCAGGGTTCTTGGTGTTTTTTGACGGTTTTTCACTGTTTTTAAGCGTTTTAGCAGGGTTCTTGATGTTTTTTGACGGTTTTTCACTGTTTTTAAGCGTTTCAGCAGGCTTCTTGGTGTTTTTTGAAGGTTTTTCACTGTTCCTAATCGTTCACACAGGGTTCTTGCTGTTTTTGGACGGTTTTTCACTGTTTTTAGGCGTTTTAGCAGGGTTCTTGGTGTTTTTTGACGGGTTTTCACTGTTTTTAAGCGTTTTAGCAGGGTTCTTGGTGTTTTTGGACGGTTTTTCACCGTTTTTAATCGTTTACGCAAAGTTATTGGTGTTTTTTGACGGTTTTTCACTGTTTTTAAGCGTTTTAGCAGGGTTCTTGAAGTTTTTTGACGGTATTTCACTATTCTTAAGCGTTTCAGCAGGCTTCTTGGTGTTTTTTGACGGGTTTTCACTGTTGTTAAGCGTTTTAGCAGGGTTCTCGGTGTTTTTTGACGGTTTTTCACTGTTTTTAAGCGTTTAAGCAAGGTTCTTGGTGTTTTTTGACGGTTTTTCACTGTTTTTAAGCGTTTAAGCAGGGTTCTTGGAGTTTTTTGACGGTTTTTCACTGTTTTTAATCGTTTACGCAGAGTTCTTGGTGTTTTTTGACGGTTTTTCACTGTTTTTAAGCGTGTTTAGCAGGGTTCTTGGTGTTTTTCGACGGTTTTTCACTGTTTTTAAACGTTTTAGCAGGGTTCTTGGTGTTTTTTGACGGTTTTTCACTGTTTTTTAACGTTTAAGCAGGGTTCTTGGTGTTTTTTGACGGTTTTTTACTGTTTATAAGCATTTCAGCAGGCTTCTTGGTGTTTTTTGACGGTTTTTCACTGTTTTTAAGTGTTTTAGCAGGGTTCTCGGTGTTTTTTAACGGTTTTTCACTGTTTTTAAGCGTTTAAGCAGGGTTCTTTGTGTTTTTTGACGATTTTTCACTGTTTTTAAGCGTTTCAGCAGGGTTCTTGGTGTTTTTTGACGGTTTTTCACTGTTTTTAAGTGTTTAAGCAAGGTTCTTGGTGTTTTTTGACGGGTTTTCACTGTTTTTAATCGTTTACGCAAGGTTCTTGGTGTTTTCTGACGATTTTTCAGTGTTTTTAAGCGTTTTAGCAGGGTTTTTGGTGTTTTTTGACGGTTTTTCACTGTTTTTAAGCGTTTCAGCAGGGTTCTTGGTGTTTTTTGACGGTTTTTCACCGTTTTTAAGCGTTTAAGCAAGGTTCTTGGTGTTTTTTGACGGTTTTTCACTGTTTTTAATCGTTTACGCAGAGTTCTTGGTGTTTTTTGACGGTTTTTCACTGTTTTTAAGCGTTTTAGCAGGGTTCTTGGTGTTTTTTGACGGTTTTTCACTGTTTTTAAGCGTTTTAGCAGGGTTCTTGGTGTTTTTTGACGGGTTTTCACTGTTTTTAAGAGTTCCAGCAGGCTTCTTGGTGTTTTTTGACGATTTTTCACTGTTTTTTTGCGTTTTAGCAGGGTTCTCGGTGTTTTTTGACGATTTTTCACTGTTTTTAAGCGTTTAAGCAGGGTTCTTGGTGTTTTTTGACGGTGTTTCACTGTTTTTAAGCGTTTCAGCAGGGTTCTTGGTGTTTTTTGACGGTTTTTCACTGTTTTTAAGTGTTTAAGCAAGGTTCTTGGTGTTTTTTGACGGTTTTTCACCGTTTTTAATCGTTTACGCAAAGTTCTTGGTGTTTTTTGACGGTGTTTCACTGTTTTTAAGCGTTTTAGCAGGGTTCTTGGTGTTTTTGACGGTTTTTCAATGTTTTTAAGCGTTTTAGCAGTTTTCTTGATGTTTTTTGACGGTTTTTCACTGTTTTTAAGCGTTTCAGCAGGCTTCTTGGTGTTTTTTGAAGGTTTTTCACTGTTTCTAATCGTTCACGCAGGGTTCTTGCTGTTTTTTGACGGTTTTTCACTGTTTTTAGGCGTTTAAGCAGGGTTCTTGGAGTTTTTTGACGGTTTTTCACTGTTTTTTAAGCGTTTACGCAAAGTTCTTGGTGTTTTTTGACGGTTTTCTCACTGTTTTTAAGCGTTTTAGCAGGGTTCTTGGTGTTTTTTGACGGTTTTTCACTGTTTTTAAGCGTTTTAGCAGGGTTCTTGATGTATTTTGACGGTTTTTCACTGTTTTTAGGCGTTTCAGCAGGCTTCTTGGTGTTTTTTGAAGGTTTTTCACTGTTTCTAATCGTTCACGCAGGGTTCTTGCTGTTTTTTGATGGGTTTTCACTGTTTTTAGGCGTTTAAGCAGGGTTCTTGGAGTTTTTGACGGTTTTTCACTGTTTTTAAGCGTTTTAGCAGGGTTCTTGGTGTTTTTTGACGGTTTTTCACTGTTTTTAAGTGTTTTAGCAGGGTTCTCGGTGTTTTTTGACGGTTTTTCACTGTTTTTAGGTGTTTAAGCAGGGTTCTTGGAGTTTTTTGACGGTTTTTCACTGTTTTTAAGCGTTTTAGCAGGGTTCTTGGTGTTTTTTGACGGTTTTCACTGTTTTTAAGTGTTTTAGCAGGGTTCTCGGTGTTTTTTGACGGTTTTTCACTGTTTTTAGCAGGGTTCTTGGTGTTTTTTGACCGTTTTTTACTGTTTTTAAGTGTTTAAGCAAGGTTCTTGGTGTTTTTTGACGGTTTTTCACTGTTTTTAATCGTTTACGCAAGGTTCTTGGTGTTTTTTGACGGTTTTTCACTGTTTTTAAGCGTTTTAGCATGGTTCTTGGTGTTTTTTGACGGTTTTTCACTGTTTTTAAGCGTTTCAGCAGGGTTCTTGGTGTTTTTTGACGGGTTTTCACTGTTTTTAAGCGTTTTAGCAGGGTTCTCGGTGTTTTTTGACGGTTTTTCACTGTTTTTAAGTGTTTAAGCAAGGTTCTTGGTGTTTTTTGACGGGTTTTCACTGTTTTTAATCGTTTACGCAAGGTTCTTGGTGTTTTCTGACGGTTTTTCAGTGTTTTTAAGCGTTTTAGCAGGGTTCTTGGTGTTTTTTGACGGTTTTTCACTGTTTTTAAGCGTTTCAGCAGGGTTCTTGGTGTTTTTTGACGGTTTTTCACTGTTTTTAAGCGTTTTAGCAGGGTTCTTGGTGTTTTTTGACGGTTTTTCACTGTTTTTAAGAGTTTCAGCAGGCTTCTTGGTGTTTTTTGACGATTTTTCACTGTTTTTTTGCGTTTTAGCAGGGTTCTCGGTGTTTTTTGACGATTTTTCACTGTTTTTAAGCGTTTAAGCAGGGTTCTTGGTGTTTTTTGACGGTTTTTCACTGTTTTTAAGCGTTTCAGCAGGGTTCTTGGTGTTTTTTGACGGTTTTTCACTGTTTTTAAGTGTTTAAGCAAGGTTCTTGGTGTTTTATGACGGTTTTTCACCGTTTTTAATCGTTTACGCAAAGTTCTTGGTGTTTTTTGACGGTGTTTCACTGTTTTTAAGCGTTTTACCAGGGTTCTTGGTGTTTTTTGACGGTTTTTCAATGTTTTTAAGCGTTTTAGCAGTTTTCTTGATGTTTTTTGACGGTTTTTCACTGTTTTTAAGCGTTTCAGCAGGCTTCTTGGTGTTTTTTGAAGGTTTTTCACTGTTTCTAATCGTTCACGCAGGGTTCTTGCTGTTTTTTGACGGTTTTTCACTGTTTTTAGGCGTTTAAGCAGGGTTCTTGGAGTTTTTGACGGTTTTTCACTGTTTTTAAGCGTTTTAGCAGGGTTCTTGGTGTTTTTTGACGGTTTTTCACCGTTTTTAATCGTTTACGCAAAGTTCTTGGTGTTTTTTGACGGTTTTTCACTGTTTTTAAACGTTTTAGCAGGGTTCTTGATGTTTTTTGACGGTTTTTCACTGTTTTTAGGCGTTTCAGCAGGCTTCTTGTTGTTTTTTGAAGGTTTTTCACTGTTTCTAATCGTTCACGCAGGGTTC
>NW_027556471.1:0-27945 GCF_964204865.1 Styela clava
AAAAACAGTGAAAAACCGTCAAAAAACACCAATAACCCTGCTAAAACGCTTAAAAACAGTGAAAAACCGTCGAAAAACACCAATAACCCTGCTAAAACGCTTAAAAACAGTGAAAAACCGTCAAAAAACACCAATAACCCTGCTAAAACGCTTAAAAACAGTGAAAAACCGTCAAAAAACACCAATAACCTTGCCAAAACGCTTAAAAACAGTGAAAAACCGTCAAAAAACACCAATAACCCTGCTAAAACGCCTAAAAACAGTGAAAAACCGTCAAAAAACACCAATAACCCTGCTAAAACGCTTAAAAACAGTGAAAAACCGTCAAAAAACACCAATAACCCTGCTAAAACGCTTAAAAACAGTGAAAAACCGTCAAAAAACACCAATAACCCTGCTAAAACGCTTAAAAACAGTGAAAAACCGTCAAAAAACACCAATAACCCTGCTAAAACGCTTAAAAACAGTGAAAAACCGTCAAAAAACACCAATAACCCTGCTAAAACGCTTAAAAACAGTGTAAAACCGTCAAAAAACACCAATAACCCTGCTAAAACGCTTAAAAACAGTGAAAAACCGTCAAAAAACACCAATAACCCTGCTAAAACGCTTAAAAACAGTGAAAAACCGTCAAAAAACACCAATAACCATGCTAAAACGCTTAAAAACAGTGAAAAGCCGTCAAAAAACACCAATAACCCTGCTAAAACGCTTAAAAACAGTGAAAAACCATCAAAAAACACCAATAACCCTGCTAAAACGCTTAAAAACAGTGAAAAACCGTCAAAAAACACCAATAACCCTGCTAAAACGCTTAAAAACAGTGAAAAACAGTCAAAAAACACCAATAACCCTGCTAAAACGCTTAAAAACAGTGAAAAACCGTCAAAAAACACCAATAACCCTGCTAAAACGCTTAAAAACAGTGAAAAACCGTCAAAAAACATCAATAACCCTGCTAAAACGCTTAAAAACAGTGAAAAACCGTCAAAAAACACCAATAACCCTGCTAAAACGCTTAAAAACAGTGAAAAACCGTCAAAAAACACCAATAATCCTGCTAAAACGCTTAAAAACAGTGAAAAACCGTCAAAAAACACCAATAACCCTGCTAAAACGCTTAAAAACAGTGAAAAACCGTCAAAAAACACCAATAACCCTGCTAAAACGCTTAAAAACAGTGAAAAACCGTCAAAAAACACCAATAACCTTGCTAAAACGCTTAAAAACAGTGAAAAACCGTCAAAAAACACCAATAACCATGCTAAAACGCTTAAAAACAGTGAAAAACCGTCAAAAAACACCAATGACCCTGCTAAAACGCTAAAAAACAGTGAAAAACCGTCAAAAAACACCAATAACCCTGCTAAAACGCTTAAAAACAGTGAAAAACCGTCAAAAAACACCATTAACCCTGCTAAAACGCTTAAAAACAGTGAAAAACCGTCGAAAAACACCAATAACCCTGCTAAAACGCTTAAAAACAGTGAAAAACCGTCAAAAAACACCAATAACCCTGCTAAAACGCTTAAAAACAGTGAAAAACCGTCAAAAAACACCAATAACCTTGCCAAAACGCTTAAAAACAGTGAAAAACCGTCAAAAAACACCAATAACCCTGCTAAAACGCCTAAAAACAGTGAAAAACCGTCAAAAAACACCAATAACCCTGCTAAAACGCTTAAAAACAGTGAAAAACCGTCAAAAAACACCAATAACCCTGCTAAAACGCTTAAAAACAGTGAAAAACCGTCAAAAAACACCAATAACCCTGCTAAAACGCTTAAAAACAGTGAAAAACCGTCAAAAAACACCAATAACCCTGCTAAAACGCTTAAAAACAGTGAAAACCGTCAAAAAACACCAATAACCCTGCTAAAACGCTTAAAAACAGTGAAAAACCGTCAAAAAACACCAATAACCCTGCTAAAACGCTCAAAAACAGTGAAAAACCGTCAAAAAACACCAATAACCCTGCTAAAACGCTTAAAAACAGTGAAAAACCGTCAAAAAACACCAATAACCCTGCTAAAACGCTTAAAAACAGTGAAAAACCGTCAAAAAACACCAATAACCCTGCTAAAACGCTTAAAAACAGTGAAAAACCGTCAAAAAACACCAATAACCCTGCTAAAACGCTTAAAAACAGTGAAAAACCGTCAAAAAACACCAATAACCCTGCTAAAACGCTTAAAAACAGTGAAAAACCGTCAAAAAACACCAATAACCCTGCTAAAACGCTTAAAAACAGTGAAAAACCGTCAAAAAACACCAATAACCCTGCTAAAACGCTTAAAAACAGTGAAAAACCGTCAAAAAACACCAATAACCCTGCTAAAACGCTTAAAAACAGTGAAAAACCGTCAAAAAACACCAATAACCCTGCTAAAACGCTTAAAAACAGTGAAAAACCGTCAAAAAACACCAATAACCCTGCTAAAACGCTTAAAAACAGTGAAAAACCGTCAAAAAACACCAATAACCCTGCTAAAACGCTTAAAAACAGTGAAAAACCGTCAAAAAACACCAATAACCCTGCTAAAACGCTTAAAAACAGTGAAAAACCGTCAAAAAACACCAATAACCCTGCTAAAACGCTTAAAAACAGTGAAAAACCGTCAAAAAACACCAATAACCCTGCTAAAACGCTTAAAAACAGTGAAAAACCGTCAAAAAACACCAATAACCCTGCTAAAACGCTTAAAAACAGTGAAAAACCGTCAAAAAACACCAATAACCCTGCTAAAACGCTTAAAAACAGTGAAAAACCGTCAAAAAACACCAATAACCCTGCTAAAACGCTTAAAAACAGTGAAAAACCGTCAAAAAACACCAATAACCCTGCTAAAACGCTTAAAAACAGTGAAAAACCGTCAAAAAACACCAATAACCCTGCTAAAACGCTTAAAAACAGTGAAAAACCTTCAAAAAACACCAATAACCCTGCTAAAACGCTTAAAAACAGTGAAAAACCGTCAAAAAACACCAATAACACTGCTAAAACGCTTAAAAACAGTGAAAAACCGTCAAAAAACACCAATAACCCTGCTAAAACGCTTAAAAACAGTGAAAAACCGTCAAAAAACACCAATAACCCTGCTAAAACGCTTAAAAACAGTGAAAAACCGTCAAAAAACACCAATAACCCTGCTAAAACGCTTAAAAACAGTGAAAAACCGTCAAAAAACACCAATAACCCTGCTAAAACGCTTAAAAACAGTGAAAAACCGTCAAAAAACACCAATAACCCTGCTAAAACGCTTAAAAACAGTGAAAAACCGTCAAAAAACACCAATAACCCTGCTAAAACGCTTAAAAACAGTGAAAAACCGTCAAAAAACACCAATAACCCTGCTAAAACGCTTAAAAACAGTGAAAAACCGTCAAAAAACACCACCCTGCTAAAACGCTTAAAAACAGTGAAAAACCGTCAAAAAACACCAATAACCCTGCTAAAACGCTTAAAAACAGTGAAAAACCGTCAAAAAACACCAATAACCCTGCTAAAACGCTTAAAAACAGTGAAAAACCGTCAAAAAACACCAATAACCCTGCTAAAACGCTTAAAAACAGTGAAAAACCGTCAAAAAACACCAATAACCCTGCTAAAACGCTTAAAAACAGTGAAAAACCGTCAAAAAACACCAATAACCCTGCTAAAACGCTTAAAAACAGTGAAAAACCGTCAAAAAACACCAATAACCCTGCTAAAACGCTTAAAAACAGTGAAAAACCGTCAAAAAACACCAATAACCCTGCTAAAACGCTTAAAAACAGTGAAAAACCGTCAAAAAACACCAATAACCCTGCTAAAACGCTTAAAAACAGTGAAAAACCGTCAAAAAACACCAATAACCCTGCTAAAACGCTTAAAAACAGTGAAAAACCGTCAAAAAACACCAATAACCCTGCTAAAACGCTTAAAAACAGTGAAAAACCGTCAAAAAACACCAATAACCCTGCTAAAACGCTTAAAAAACAGTGAAAAACCGTCAAAAACACCAATAACCCTGCTAAAACGCTTAAAAACAGTGAAAAACCGTCAAAAAACACCAATAACCCTGCTAAAACGCTTAAAAACAGTGAAAAACCGTCAAAAAACACCAATAACCCTGCTAAAACGCTTAAAAACAGTGAAAAACCGTCAAAAAACACCAATAACCCTGCTAAAACGCTTAAAAACAGTGAAAAACCGTCAAAAAACACCAATAACCCTGCTAAAACGCTTAAAAACAGTGAAAAAAATGTCAAAAAACACCAATAACCCTGCTAAAACGCTTAAAAACAGTGAAAAACCGTCAAAAAACACCAATAACCCTGCTAAAACGCTTAAAAACAGTGAAAAACAGTCAAAAAACACCAATAACCCTGCTAAAACGCCTAAAAACAGTGAAAAACCGTCAAAAAACACCAATAACCCTGCTAAAACGCTTAAAAACAGTGAAAAACCGTCAAAAAACACCAATAACCCTGCTAAAACGCTTAAAAACAGTGAAAAACCGTCAAAAAACACCAATAACCCTGCTAAAACGCTTAAAAACAGTGAAAAACCGTCAAAAAACACCAATAACCCCTGCTAAAACGCTTAAAAACAGTGAAAAACCGTCAAAAAACACCAATAACCCTGCTAAAACGCTTAAAAACAGTGAAAAACCGTCAAAAAACACCAATAACCCTGCTAAAACGCTTAAAAACAGTGAAAAACCGTCAAAAAACACCAATAACCCTGCTAAAACGCTTAAAAAACAGTGAAAAACCGTCAAAAAACACCAATAACCCTGCTAAAACACTTAAAAACAGTGAAAAACCGTCAAAAAACACCAATAACCCTGCTAAAACGCTTAAAAACAGTGAAAAACCGTCAAAAAACACCAATAACCCTGCTAAAACGCTTAAAAACAGTGAAAAACCGTCAAAAAACACCAATAACCCTGCTAAAACGCTTAAAAACAGTGAAAAACCGTCAAAAAACACCAATAACCCTGCTAAAACGCTTAAAAACAGTGAAAAACCGTCAAAAAACACCAATAACCCTGCTAAAACGCTTAAAAACAGTGGAAAAACCGTCAAAAAACACCAATAACCCTGCTAAAACGCTTAAAAACAGTGAAAAACCGTCAAAAAACACCAATAACCCTGCTAAAACGCTTAAAAACAGTGAAAAACCGTCAAAAAACACCAATAACCCTGCTAAAACGCTTAAAAACAGTGGAAAACCGTCAAAAAACACCATTAACCCAGCTAAAACGCTTAAAAACAGTGAAAAACCGTCAAAAAACACCAATAACTCTGCTAAAACGCTTAAAAACAGTGAAAAACATTCAAAAAACACCAATAACCCTGCTAAAACGCTTAAAAACAGTGAAAAACCGTCAAAAAACACCAATAACCCTGCTAAAACGCTTAAAAACAGTGAAAACCGTCAAAAAACACCAATAACACTGCTAAAACGCTTAAAAACAGTGAAAAACCGTCAAAAAACACCAATAACCCTGCTAAAACGCTTAAAAAAAGTGAAAAACCGTCAAAAAACACCAATAACCCTGCTAAAACGCTTAAAAACAGTGAAAAACCGTCAAAAAACACCAATAACCCTGCTAAAACGCTTAAAAACAGTGAAAAACCGTCAAAAAACACCAATAACCATGCTAAAACGCTTAAAAACAGTGAAAAACCGTCAAAAAACACCAATAACACTGCTAAAACTCTTAAAAACAGTTAAAAACCGTCAAAAAACACCAATAACCCTGCTAAAACACTTAAAAACAGTGAAAAACCGTCAAAAAACACCAATAACCCTGCTAAAACGCTTAAAAACAGTGAAAAACCGTCAAAAAACACCAATAACCCTGCTAAAACGCTTAAAAACAGTGAAAAACCGTCAAAAAACACCAATAACACTGCTAAAACGCTTAAAAACAGTGAAAAACCGTCAAAAAACACCAATAACCCTGCTAAAACGCTTAAAAACAGTGAAAAACCGTCAAAAAACACCAATAACCCTGCTAAAACGCTTAAAAACAGTGAAAAACCGTCAAAAAACACCAATAACCCTGCTAAAACGCTTAAAAACAGTGAAAAACCGTCAAAAAACACCAATAACCCTGCTAAAACGCTTAAAAACAGTGAAAAACCGTCAAAAAACACCAATAACCCTGCTAAAACGCTTAAAAACAGTGAAAAACCGTCAAAAAACACCAATAACCCTGCTAAAACGCTTAAAAACAGTGAAAAACCGTCAAAAAACACCAATAACACTGCTAAAACGCTTAAAAACAGTGAAAAACCGTCAAAAAACACCAATAACCCTGCTAAAACGCTTAAAAACAGTGAAAAACCGTCAAAAAACACCAATAACCCTGCTAAAACGCTTAAAAACAGTGAAAAACCGTCAAAAAACACCAATAACCCTGCTAAAACGCTTAAAAACAGTGAAAAACCGTCAAAAAACACCAATAACCCTGCTAAAACGCTTAAAAACAGTGAAAACCCGTCAAAAAACACCAATAACCCTGCTGAAACGCTTAAAAACAGTGAAAAACCGTCAAAAAACACCAATAACCCTGCTAAAACGCTTAAAAACAGTGAAAAACCGTCAAAAAACACCAATAACCCTGCTAAAACGCTTAAAAACAGTGAAAAACCGTCAAAAAACACCAATAACCCTGCTAAAACGCTTAAAAACAGTGAAAAACCGTCAAAAAACACCAATAACCCTGCTAAAACGCTTAAAAACAGTGAAAAACCGTCAAAAAACACCAATAACCCTGCTAAAACGCTTAAAAACAGTGAAAAACCGTCAAAAAACACCAATAACCCTGCTAAAACGCTTAAAAACAGTGAAAAACCGTCAAAAAACACCAATAACCCTGCTAAAACGCTTAAAAACAGTGAAAAACCGTCAAAAAACACCAATAACCCTGCTAAAACGCTTAAAAACAGTGAAAAACCGTCAAAAAACACCAATAACCCTGCTAAAACGCTTAAAAACAGTGAAAAACCGTCAAAAAACACCGATAACCCTGCTAAAACGCTTAAAAACAGTGAAAAACCGTCAAAAAACACCAATAACCCTGCTAAAACGCTTAAAAACAGTGAAAAACCGTCAAAAAACACCAATAACCCTGCTAAAACACTTAAAAACAGTGAAAAACCGTCAAAAAACACCAATAACCCTGCTAAAACGCTTAAAAACAGTGAAAAACCGTCAAAAAACACCAATAACCCTGCTAAAACGCTTAAAAACAGTGAAAAACCGTCAAAAAACACCAATAACCCTGCTAAAACGCTTAAAAACAGTGAAAAACCGTCAAAAAACACCAATAACCCTGCTAAAACGCTTAAAAACAGTGAAAAACCGTCAAAAAACACCAATAACCCTGCTAAAACGCTTAAAAACAGTGAAAAACCGTCAAAAAACACCAATAACCCTGCTAAAACGCTTAAAAACAGTGAAAAACCGTCAAAAAACACCAATAACCCTGCTAAAACGCTTAAAAACAGTGAAAAACCGTCAAAAAACACCAATAACCCTGCTAAAACGCTTAAAAACAGTGAAAAACCGTCAAAAAACACCAATAACCCTGCTAAAACGCTTAAAAACAGTGAAAAACCGTCAAAAAACACCGATAACCCTGCTAAAACGCTTAAAAACAGTGAAAAACCGTCAAAAAACACCAATAACCCTGCTAAAACACTTAAAAACAGTGAAAAACCGTCAAAAAACACCAATAACCCTGCTAAAACGCTTAAAAACAGTGAAAAACCGTCAAAAAACACCAATAACCCTGCTAAAACGCTTAAAAACAGTGAAAAACCGTCAAAAAACACCAATAACCCTGCTAAAACGCTTAAAAACAGTGAAAAACCGTCAAAAAACACCAATAACCCTGCTAAAACGCTTAAAAACAGTGAAAAACCGTCAAAAAACACCAATAACCCTGCTAAAACGCTTAAAAACAGTGAAAAACCGTCAAAAAACACCAATAACCCTGCTAAAACGCTTAAAAACAGTGAGAAACCGTCAAAAAACACCAATAACCCTGCTAAAACGCTTAAAAACAGTGAAAAACCGTCAAAAAACACCAATAACCCTGCTAAAACGCTTAAAAACAGTGAAAAACCGTCAAAAAACACCAATAACCCAGCTAAAACGCTTAAAAACAGTGAAAACCCGTCAAAAAACACCAATAACTCTGCTAAAACGCTTAAAAACAGTGAAAAACATTAAAAAAACACCAATAACCCTGCTAAAACGCTTAAAAACAGTGAAAAACCGTCAAAAAACACCAATAACCCTGCTAAAACGCTTAAAAACAGTGAAAACCGTCAAAAAACACCAATAACACTGCTAAAACGCCTAAAAACAGTGAAAAACCGTCAAAAAACACCAATAACCCTGCTAAAACGCTTAAAAACAGTGAAAAACCGTCAAAAAACACCAATAACCCTGCTAAAACGCTTAAAAACAGTGAAAAACCGTCAAAAAACACCAATAACCCTGCTAAAACGCTTAAAAACAGTGAAAAACCGTCAAAAAACACCAATAACCATGCTAAAACGCTTAAAAACAGTGAAAAACCGTCAAAAAACACCAATAACACTGCTAAAACTCTTAAAAACAGTGAAAAACCGTCAAAAAACACCAATAACCCTGCTAAAACACTTAAAAACAGTGAAAAACCGTCAAAAAACACCAATAACCCTGCTAAAACGCTTAAAAACAGTGAAAAACCGTCAAAAAACACCAATAACCCTGCTAAAACGCTTAGAAAACAGTGAAAAACCGTCAAAAAACACCAATAACACTGCTAAAACGCTTAAAAACAGTGAAAAACCGTCAAAAAACACCAATAACCCTGCTAAAACGCTTAAAAACAGTGAAAAACCGTCAAAAAACACCAATAACCCTGCTAAAACGCTTAAAAACAGTGAAAAACCGTCAAAAAACACCAATAACACTGCTAAAACGCTTAAAAACAGTGAAAAACCGTCAAAAAACACCAATAACCCTGCTAAAACGCTTAAAAACAGTGAAAAACCGTCAAAAAACACCGATAACCCTGCTAAAACGCTTAAAAACAGTGAAAAACCGTCAAAAAACACCAATAACCCTGCTAAAACACTTAAAAACAGTGAAAAACCGTCAAAAAACACCAATAACCCTGCTAAAACGCTTAAAAACAGTGAAAAACCGTCAAAAAACACCAATAACCCTGCTAAAACGCTTAAAAACAGTGAAAAACCGTCAAAAAACACCAATAACCCTGCTAAAACGCTTAAAAACAGTGAAAAACCGTCAAAAAACACCAATAACCCTGCTAAAACGCTTAAAAACAGTGAAAAACCGTCAAAAAACACCAATAACCCTGCTAAAACGCTTAAAAACAGTGAAAAACCGTCAAAAAACACCAATAACCCTGCTAAAACGCTTAAAAACAGTGAGAAACCGTCAAAAAACACCAATAACCCTGCTAAAACGCTTAAAAACAGTGAAAAACCGTCAAAAAACACCAATAACCCAGCTAAAACGCTTAAAAACAGTGAAAACCCGTCAAAAAACACCAATAACTCTGCTAAAACGCTTAAAAACAGTGAAAAACATTAAAAAAACACCAATAACCCTGCTAAAACGCTTAAAAACAGTGAAAAACCGTCAAAAAACACCAATAACCCTGCTAAAACGCTTAAAAACAGTGAAAACCGTCAAAAAACACCAATAACACTGCTAAAACGCCTAAAAACAGTGAAAAACCGTCAAAAAACACCAATAACCCTGCTAAAACGCTTAAAAACAGTGAAAAACCGTCAAAAAACACCAATAACCCTGCTAAAACGCTTAAAAACAGTGAAAAACCGTCAAAAAACACCAATAACCCTGCTAAAACGCTTAAAAACAGTGAAAAACCGTCAAAAAACACCAATAACCATGCTAAAACGCTTAAAAACAGTGAAAAACCGTCAAAAAACACCAATAACACTGCTAAAACTCTTAAAAACAGTGAAAAACCGTCAAAAAACACCAATAACCCTGCTAAAACACTTAAAAACAGTGAAAAACCGTCAAAAAACACCAATAACCCTGCTAAAACGCTTAAAAACAGTGAAAAACCGTCAAAAAACACCAATAACCCTGCTAAAACGCTTAGAAAACAGTGAAAAACCGTCAAAAAACACCAATAACACTGCTAAAACGCTTAAAAACAGTGAAAAACCGTCAAAAAACACCAATAACCCTGCTAAAACGCTTAAAAACAGTGAAAAACCGTCAAAAAACACCAATAACCCTGCTAAAACGCTTAAAAACAGTGAAAAACCGTCAAAAAACACCAATAACCCTGCTAAAACGCTTAAAAACAGTGAAAAACCGTCAAAAAACACCAATAACCCTGCTAAAATGCTTAAAAACAGTGAAAAACCGTCAAAAAACACCAATAACCCTGCTAAAACGCTTAAAAACAGTGAAAAACCGTCAAAAAACACCAATAACCCTGCTAAAACGCTTAAAAACAGTGAAAAACCGTCAAAAAACACCAATAACACTGCTAAAACGCTTAAAAACAGTGAAAAACCGTCAAAAAACACCAATAACCCTGCTAAAACGCTTAAAAACAGTGAAAAACCGTCAAAAAACACCAATAACACTACTAAAACGCTTAAAAACAGTGAAAAACCGTCAAAAAACACCAATAACCCTGCTAAAACGCTTAAAAACAGTGAAAAACCGTCAAAAAACACCAATAACCCTGCTAAAACGCTTAAAAACAGTGAAAAACCGTCAAAAAACACCAATAACTCTGCTAAAACGCTTAAAAACAGTGAAAAACCGTCAAAAAACACCAATAACCCTGCTAAAACGCTTAAAAACAGTGAAAAACCGTCAAAAAACACCAATAACCCTGCTAAAACGCTTAAAAACAGTGAAAAACCGTCAAAAAACACCAATAACCCTGCTAAAACGCCTAAAAACAGTGAAAAACCGTCAAAAAACACCAATAACCCTGCTAAAACGCTTAAAAACAGTGAAAAACCGTCAAAAAACACCAATAACCCTGCTAAAACGCTTAAAAACAGTGAAAAACCGTCAAAAAACACCAATAACCCTGCTAAAACGCTTAAAAACAGTGAAAAACCGTCAAAAAACACCAATAACCCTGCTAAAACGCTTAAAAACAGTGAAAAACCGTCAAAAAACACCAATAACCCTGCTAAAACGCTTAAAAACAGTGAAAAACCGTCAAAAAACACCAATAACCCTGCTAAAACGCTTAAAAACAGTGAAAAACCGTCAAAAAACACCAATAACCCTGCTAAGACGCTTAAAAACAGTGAAAAACCGTCAAAAAACACCAATAACCCTGCTAAAACGCTTAAAAACAGTGAAAAACCGTCAAAAAACACCAATAACCCTGCTAAAACGCTTAAAAACAGTGAAAAACCGTCAAAAAACACCAATAACCCTGCTAAAACGCTTAAAAACAGTGAAAAACCGTCAAAAAACACCAATAACCCTGCTAAAACGCTTAAAAACAGTGAAAAACCGTCAAAAAACACCAATAACCCTGCTAAAACGCTTAAAAACAGTGAAAAACCGTCAAAAAACACCAATAACCCTGCTAAAACGCTTAAAAACAGTGAAAAACCGTCAAAAAACACCAATAACCCTGCTAAAACGCTTAAAAACAGTGAAAAACCGTCAAAAAACACCAATAACCCTGCTAAAACGCTTAAAAACAGTGAAAAACCGTCAAAAAACACCAATAACCCTGCTAAAACGCTTAAAAACAGTGAAAAACCGTCAAAAAACACCAATAACCCTGCTAAAACGCTTAAAAACAGTGAAAAACCGTCAAAAAACACCAATAACCCTGCTAAAACGCTTAAAAACAGTGAAAAACCGTCAAAAAACACCAATAACCCTGCTAAAACGCTTAAAAACAGTGAAAAACCGTCAAAAAACACCAATAACACTGCTAAAACCCTTAAAAACAGTGAAAAACCGTCAAAAACACCAATAACCCTGCTAAAACGCTTAAAAACAGTGAAAAACCGTCAAAAAACACCAATAACCCTGCTAAAACGCTTAAAAACAGTGAAAAACCGTCAAAAAACACCAATAACACTGCTAAAACGCTTAAAAACAGTGAAAAACCGTCAAAAAACACCAATAACCCTGCTAAAACGCTTAAAAACAGTGAAAAACCGTCAAAAAACACCAATAACCCTGCTAAAACGCTTAAAAACAGTGAAAAACCGTCAAAAAACACCAATAACCCTGCTAAAACGCTTAAAAACAGTGAAAAACCGTCAAAAAACACCAATAACCCTGCTAAAACGCTTAAAAACAGTGAAAAACCGTCAAAAAACACCAATAACCCTGCTAAAACGCTTAAAAACAGTGAAAAACCGTCAAAAAACACCAATAACCCTGCTAAAACGCTTAAAAACAGTGAAAAACCGTCAAAAAACACCAATAACACTGCTAAAACGCTTAAAAACAGTGAAAAACAGTCAAAAAACACCAATAACCCTGCTAAAACGCTTAAAAACAGTGAAAAACCGTCAAAAAACACCAATAACCCTGCTAAAACGCTTAAAAACAGTGAAAAACCGTCAAAAAACACCAATAACCCTGCTAAAACGCTTAAAAACAGTGAAAAACCGTCAAAAAACACCAATAACCCTGCTAAAACGCTTAAAAACAGTGAAAAACCGTCAAAAAACACCAATAACCCTGCTAAAACGCTTAAAAACAGTGAAAAACCGTCAAAAAACACCAATAACCCTGCTAAAACGCTTAAAAACAGTGAAAAACCGTCAAAAAACACCAATAACCCTGCTAAAACGCTTAAAAACAGTGAAAAACCGTCAAAAAACACCAATAACCCTGCTAAAACGCTTAAAAACAGTGAAAAACCGTCAAAAAACACCAATAACCCTGCTAAAACGCTTAAAAACAGTGAAAAACCGTCAAAAAACACCAATAACCCTGCTAAAACGCTTAAAAACAGTGAAAAACCGTCAAAAAACACCAATAACCCTGCTAAAACGCTTAAAAACAGTGAAAAACCGTCAAAAAACACCAATAACCCTGCTAAAACGCTTAAAAACAGTGAAAAACCGTCAAAAAACACCAATAACCCTGCTAAAACGCTTAAAAACAGTGAAAAACCGTCAAAAAACACCAATAACCCTGCTAAAACGCTTAAAAACAGTGAAAAACCGTCAAAAAACACCAATAACCCTGCTAAAACGCTTAAAAACAGTGAAAAACCGTCAAAAAACACCAATAACCCTGCTAAAACGCTTAAAAACAGTGAAAAACCGTCAAAAAACACCAATAACCCTGCTAAAACGCTTAAAAACAGTGAAAAACCGTCAAAAAACACCAATAACCCTGCTAAAACGCTTAAAAACAGTGAAAAACCGTCAAAAAACACCAATAACCCTGCTAAAACGCTTAAAAACAGTGAAAAACCGTCAAAAAACACCAATAACCCTGCTAAAACGCTTAAAAACAGTGAAAAACCGTCAAAAAACACCAATAACCCTGCTAAAACGCTTAAAAACAGTGAAAAACCGTCAAAAAACACCAATAACCCTGCTAAAACGCTTAAAAACAGTGAAAAACCGTCAAAAAACACCAATAACCCTGCTAAAACGCTTAAAAACAGTGAAAAACCGTCAAAAAACACCAATAACCCTGCTAAAACGCTTAAAAACAGTGAAAAACCGTCAAAAAACACCAATAACCCTGCTAAAACGCTTAAAAACAGTGAAAAACCGTCAAAAAACACCAATAACCCTGCTAAAACGCTTAAAAACAGTGAAAAACCGTCAAAAAACACCAATAACCCTGCTAAAACGCTTAAAAACAGTGAAAAACCGTCAAAAAACACCAATAACCCTGCTAAAACGCTTAAAAACAGTGAAAAACCGTCAAAAAACACCAATAACCCTGCTAAAACGCTTAAAAACAGTGAAAAACCGTCAAAAAACACCAATAACCCTGCTAAAACGCTTAAAAACAGTGAAAAACCGTCAAAAAACACCAATAACCCTGCTAAAACGCTTAAAAACAGTGAAAAACCGTCAAAAAACACCAATAACCCTGCTAAAACGCTTAAAAACAGTGAAAAACCGTCAAAAAACACCAATAACCCTGCTAAAACGCTTAAAAACAGTGAAAAACCGTCAAAAAACACCAATAACCCTGCTAAAACGCTTAAAAACAGTGAAAAACCGTCAAAAAACACCAATAACCCTGCTAAAACGCTTAAAAACAGTGAAAAACCGTCAAAAAACACCAATAACCCTGCTAAAACGCTTAAAAACAGTGAAAAACCGTCAAAAAACACCAATAACCCTGCTAAAACGCTTAAAAACAGTGAAAAACCGTCAAAAAACACCAATAACCCTGCTAAAACGCTTAAAAACAGTGAAAAACCGTCAAAAAACACCAATAACCCTGCTAAAACGCTTAAAAACAGTGAAAAACCGTCAAAAAACACCAATAACCCTGCTAAAACGCTTAAAAACAGTGAAAAACCGTCAAAAAACACCAATAACCCTGCTAAAACGCTTAAAAACAGTGAAAAACCGTCAAAAAACACCAATAACCCTGCTAAAACGCTTAAAAACAGTGAAAAACCGTCAAAAAACACCAATAACCCTGCTAAAACGCTTAAAAACAGTGAAAAACCGTCAAAAAACACCAATAACCCTGCTAAAACGCTTAAAAACAGTGAAAAACCGTCAAAAAACACCAATAACCCTGCTAAAACGCTTAAAAACAGTGAAAAACCGTCAAAAAACACCAATAACACTGCTAAAACGCTTAAAAACAGTGAAAAACCGTCAAAAAACACCAATAACCCTGCTAAAACGCTTAAAAACAGTGAAAAACCGTCAAAAAACACCAATAACCCTGCTAAAACGCTTAAAAACAGTGAAAAACCGTCAAAAAACACCAATAACCCTGCTAAAACGCTTAAAAACAGTGAAAAACCGTCAAAAAACACCAATAACCCTGCTAAAACGCTTAAAAACAGTGAAAAACCGTCAAAAAACACCAATAACCCTGCTAAAACGCTTAAAAACAGTGAAAAACCGTCAAAAAACACCAATAACCCTGCTAAAACGCTTAAAAACAGTGAAAAACCGTCAAAAAACACCAATAACCCTGCTAAAACGCTTAAAAACATTGAAAAACCGTCAAAAAACACCAATAATCCTGCTAAAACGCTTAAAAACAGTGAAAAACCGTCAAAAAACACCAATAACACTGCTAAAACTCTTAAAAACAGTGAAAAACCGTCAAAAAACACCAATAACCCTGCTAAAACGCCTAAAAACAGTGAAAAACCGTAAAAAAACACCAATAACCCTGCTAAAACGCTTAAAAACAGTGGAAAACCGTCAAAAAACACCAATAACCCTGCTAAAACGCTTAAAAACAGTGAAAAACCGTCAAAAAACACCAATAACCCTGCTAAAACGCTTAAAAACAGTGAAAAACCGTCAAAAAACACCAATAACCCTGCTAAAACGCATAAAAAACAGTGAAAAACCGTCAAAAAACACCAATAACACTGCTAAAACGCTTAAAAACAGTGAAAAACCGTCAAAAAACACCAATAACCCTGCTAAAACGCTTAAAAACAGTGAAAAACCGTCAAAAAACACCAATAACCCTGCTAAAACGCTTAAAAACAGTGAAAAACCGTCAAAAAACACCAATAACCCTGCTAAAACGCTTAAAAACAGTGAAAAACCGTCAAAAAACACCAATAACCCTGCTAAAACGCTTAAAAACAGTGAAAAACCGTCAAAAAACACCAATAACCCTGCTAAAACGCTTAAAAACAGTGAAAAACCGTCAAAAAACACCAATAACACTGCTAAAACGCTTAAAACAGTGAAAAACCGTCAAAAAACACCAATAACCCTGCTAAAACGCTTAAAAACAGTGAAAAACCGTCAAAAAACACCAATAACCCTGCTAAAACGCTTAAAAACAGTGAAAAACCGTCAAAAAACACCAATAACCCTGCTAAAACGCTTAAAAACAGTGAAAAACCGTCAAAAAACACCAATAACCCTGCTAAAACGCTTAAAAACAGTGAAAAATCGTCAAAAAACACCAATAACCCTGCTAAAACGCTTGAAAACAGTGAAAAATCGTCAAAAAACACCAATAACACTGCTAAAAGGCTTAAAAACAGTGAAAAACCGTCAAAAAACACCAATAACCCTGCTAAAACGCCTAAAAACAGTGAAAAACCGTCTAAAAACACCAATAACCCTGCGAAAACGCTTAAAAACAGTGAAAAACCGTCAAAAAACACCACTAACCCTGCTAAAACGCTTAAAAACAGTGAAAAACCGTCAAAAAACACCAATAACCCTGCTAAAACGCTTAAAAACAGTGAAAAACCGTCAAAAAACACCAATAACACTGCTAAAACGCTTAAAAACAGTGAAAAACCGTCAAAAAACACCAATAACACTGCTAAAACGCTTAAAAACAGTGAAAACCGTCAAAAAACACCAATAACCCTGCTAAAACGCTTAAAAACAGTGAAAAACCGTCAAAAAACACCAATAACCCTGCTAAAACGCTTAAAAACAGTGAAAAACCGTCAAAAAACACCAATAACCCTGCTAAAACGCTTAAAAACAGTGAAAAACCGTCAAAAAACACCAATAACCCTGCTAAAACGCTTAAAAACAGTGAAAAACCGTCAAAAAACACCAATAACCCTGCTAAAACGCTTAAAAACAGTGAAAAATCGTCAAAAAACACCAATAACACTGCTAAAACGCTTAAAAACAGTGAAAAACCGTCAAAAAACACCAATAACCCTGCTAAAACGCTTAAAAACAGTGAAAAACCGTCAAAAACACCAATAACCCTGCTAAAACGCTTAAAAACAGTGAAAAACCGTCAAAAAACACCAATAACCCTGCTAAAACGCTTAAAAACAGTGAAAAACCGTCAAAAAACACCAATAACCCTGCTAAAACGCTTAAAAACAGTGAAAAACCGTCAAAAAACACCAATAACCCTGCTAAAACGCTTAAAAACAGTGAAAAACCGTCAAAAAAAACCAATAACCCTGCTAAAACGCTTAAAAACAGTGAAAAACCGTCAAAAAACACCAATAACCCTGCTAAAACGCTTAAAAACAGTGAAAAACCGTCAAAAAACACCAATAACACTGCTAAAACGCTTAAAAACAGTGAAAAACCGTCAAAAAACACCAATAACACTGCTAAAACGCTTAAAAACAGTGAAAAACCGTCAAAAAACACCAATAACCCTGCTAAAACGCCTAAAAACAGTGAAAAACCGTCTAAAAACACCAATAACCCTGCGAAAACGCTTAAAAACAGTGAAAAACCGTCAAAAAACACCACTAACCCTGCTAAAACGCTTAAAAACAGTGAAAAACCGTCAAAAAACACCAATAACCCTGCTAAAACGCTTAAAAACAGTGAAAAACCGTCAAAAAACACCAATAACCCTGCTAAAACGCTTAAAAACAGTGAAAAACCGTCAAAAAACACCAATAACCCTGCTAAAACGCTTAAAAACATTGAAAAACCGTCAAAAAACACCAATAATCCTGCTAAAACGCTTAAAAACAGTGAAAAACCGTCAAAAAACACCAATAACACTGCTAAAACTCTTAAAAACAGTGAAAAACCGTCAAAAAACACCAATAACCCTGCTAAAACGCCTAAAAACAGTGAAAAACCGTAAAAAAACACCAATAACCCTGCTAAAACGCTTAAAAACAGTGGAAAACCGTCAAAAAACACCAATAACCCTGCTAAAACGCTTAAAAACAGTGAAAAACCGTCAAAAAACACCAATAACCCTGCTAAAACGCTTAAAAACAGTGAAAAACCGTCAAAAAACACCAATAACCCTGCTAAAACGCTTAAAAACAGTGAAAAACCGTCAAAAAACACCAATAACACTGCTAAAACGCTTAAAAACAGTGAAAAACCGTCAAAAAACACCAATAACCCTGCTAAAACGCTTAAAAACAGTGAAAAACCGTCAAAAAACACCAATAACCCTGCTAAAACGCTTAAAAACAGTGAAAAACCGTCAAAAAACACCAATAACCCTGCTAAAACGCTTAAAAACAGTGAAAAACCGTCAAAAAACACCAATAACCCTGCTAAAACGCTTAAAAACAGTGAAAAACCGTCAAAAAACACCAATAACCCTGCTAAAACGCTTAAAAACAGTGAAAAACCGTCAAAAAACACCAATAACACTGCTAAAACGCTTAAAAACAGTGAAAAACCGTCAAAAAACACCAATAACCCTGCTAAAACGCTTAAAAACAGTGAAAAACCGTCAAAAAACACCAATAACCCTGCTAAAACGCTTAAAAACAGTGAAAAACCGTCAAAAAACACCAATAACCCTGCTAAAACGCTTAAAAACAGTGAAAAACCGTCAAAAAACACCAATAACCCTGCTAAAACGCTTAAAAACAGTGAAAAATCGTCAAAAAACACCAATAACCCTGCTAAAACGCTTGAAAACAGTGAAAAATCGTCAAAAAACACCAATAACACTGCTAAAAGGCTTAAAAACAGTGAAAAACCGTCAAAAAACACCAATAACCCTGCTAAAACGCCTAAAAACAGTGAAAAACCGTCTAAAAACACCAATAACCCTGCGAAAACGCTTAAAAACAGTGAAAAACCGTCAAAAAACACCACTAACCCTGCTAAAACGCTTAAAAACAGTGAAAAACCGTCAAAAAACACCAATAACCCTGCTAAAACGCTTAAAAACAGTGAAAAACCGTCAAAAAACACCAATAACACTGCTAAAACGCTTAAAAACAGTGAAAAACCGTCAAAAAACACCAATAACACTGCTAAAACGCTTAAAAACAGTGAAAAACCGTCAAAAAACACCAATAACCCTGCTAAAACGCTTAAAAACAGTGAAAAACCGTCAAAAAACACCAATAACCCTGCTAAAACGCTTAAAAACAGTGAAAAACCGTCAAAAAACACCAATAACCCTGCTAAAACGCTTAAAAACAGTGAAAAACCGTCAAAAAACACCAATAACCCTGCTAAAACGCTTAAAAACAGTGAAAAACCGTCAAAAAACACCAATAACCCTGCTAAAACGCTTAAAAACAGTGAAAAATCGTCAAAAAACACCAATAACACTGCTAAAACGCTTAAAAACAGTGAAAAACCGTCAAAAAACACCAATAACCCTGCTAAAACGCTTAAAAACAGTGAAAAACCGTCAAAAAACACCAATAACCCTGCTAAAACGCTTAAAAACAGTGAAAAACCGTCAAAAAACACCAATAACCCTGCTAAAACGCTTAAAAACAGTGAAAAACCGTCAAAAAACACCAATAACCCTGCTAAAACGCTTAAAAACAGTGAAAAACCGTCAAAAAACACCAATAACCCTGCTAAAACGCTTAAAAACAGTGAAAAACCGTCAAAAAAACCAATAACCCTGCTAAAACGCTTAAAAACAGTGAAAAACCGTCAAAAAACACCAATAACCCTGCTAAAACGCTTAAAAACAGTGAAAAACCGTCAAAAAACACCAATAACCCTGCTAAAACGCTTAAAAACAGTGAAAAACCGTCAAAAAACACCAATAACACTGCTAAAACGCTTAAAAACAGTGAAAAACCGTCAAAAAAACACCAATAACCCTGCTAAAACGCCTAAAAACAGTGAAAAACCGTCAAAAAACACCAATAACCCTGCTAAAACGCTTAAAAACAGTGAAAAACCGTCAAAAAACACCAATAACCCTGCTAAAACGCTTAAAACAGTGGAAAACCGTCAAAAAACACCAATAACCCTGCTAAAACGCTTAAAAACAGTGAAAAACCGTCAAAAAACACCAATAACCCTGCTAAAACGCTTAAAAACAGTGAAAAACCGTCAAAAAACACCAATAACCCTGCTAAAACGCTTAAAAACAGTGAAAAACCGTCAAAAAACACCAATAACACTGCTAAAACGCTTAAAAACAGTGAAAAACCGTCAAAAAACACCAATAACCCTGCTAAAACGCTTAAAAACAGTGAAAAACCGTCAAAAAACACCAATAACCCTGCTAAAACGTTTAAAAACAGTGAAAAACCGTCAAAAAACACCAATAACCCTGCTAAAACGCTTAAAAACAGTGAAAAACCGTCAAAAAACACCAATAACCCTGCTAAAACGCTTAAAACAGTGAAAAACCGTCAAAAAACACCAATAACCCTGCTAAAACGCTTAAAAACAGTGAAAAACCGTCAAAAAACACCAATAACCCTGCTAAAACGCTTAAAAACAGTGAAAAACCGTCAAAAAACACCAATAACCCTGCTAAAACGCTCAAAAACAGTGAAAAACCGTCAAAAAACACCAATAACCCTGCTAAAACGCTTAAAAACAGTGGAAAACCGTCAAAAAACACCAATAACCCTGCTAAAACGCTTAAAAACAGTGAAAAACCGTCAAAAAACACCAATAACCCTGCTAAAACGCTTAAAAACAGTGAAAAACCGTCAAAAAACACCAATAACCCTGCTAAAACGCTTAAAAACAGTGAAAAACCGTCAAAAAACACCAATAACCCTGCTAAAACGCTTAAAAACAGTGAAAAACCGTCAAAAAACACCAATAACCCTGCTAAAACGCTTAAAAACAGTGAAAAACCGTCAAAAAACACCAATAACCCTGCTAAAACGCTTAAAAACAGTGAAAAACCGTCAAAAAACACCAATAACCCTGCTAAAACGCTTAAAAACAGTGAAAAACCGTCAAAAACACCAATAACCCTGCTAAAACGCTTAAAAACAGTGAAAAACCGTCAAAAAACACCAATAACACTGCTAAAACGCTTAAAACAGTGAAAAACCGTCAAAAAACACCAATAACCCTGCTAAAACGCTTAAAAACAGTGAAAAACCGTCAAAAAACACCAATAACACTGCTAAAACGCCTAAAAACAGTGAAAAACCGTCAAAAAACACCAATAACCCTGCTAAAACGCTTAAAAACAGTGAAAAACCGTCAAAAAACACCAATAACCCTGCTAAAACGCTTAAAAACAGTGAAAAACCGTCAAAAAACACCAATAACCCTGCTAAAAAACAGTGAAAAACCGTCAAAACACCAATAACCCTGCTAAAACGCTTAAAAACAGTGAAAAACCGTCAAAAAACACCAATAACCCTGCTAAAACGCTTAAAAACAGTGAAAAACCGTCAAAAAACACCAATAACCCTGCTAAAACGCTTAAAAACAGTGAAAAACCGTCAAAAAACACCAATAACCCTGCTAAAACGCTTAAAAACAGTGAAAAACCGTCAAAAAACACCAATAACCCTGCTAAAACGCTTAAAAACAGTGAAAAACCGTCAAAAAACACCAATAACCCTGCTAAAACGCTTAAAAACAGTGAAAAACCGTCAAAAAACACCAATAACCCTGCTAAAACGCTTAAAAACAGTGAAAAACCGTCAAAAACACCAATAACCCTGCTAAAACGCTTAAAAACAGTGAAAAACCGTCAAAAAACACCAATAACCCTGCTAAAACGCTTAAAAACAGTGAAAAACCGTCAAAAAACACCAATAACCCTGCTAAAACGCTTAAAAACAGTGAAAAACCGTCAAAAACACCAATAACCCTGCTAAAACGCTTAAAAACAGTGAAAAACCGTCAAAAAACACCAATAACCCTGCTAAAACGCTTAAAAACAGTGAAAAACCGTCAAAAAACACCAATAACCCTGCTAAAACGCTTAAAAACAGTGAAAAACCGTCAAAAAACACCAATAACCCTGCTAAAACGCTTAAAAACAGTGAAAAACCGTCAAAAAACACCAATAACCCTGCTAAAACGCTTAAAAACAGTGAAAAACCGTCAAAAAACACCAATAACCCTGCTAAAACGCTTAAAAACAGTGAAAAACCGTCAAAAACACCAATAACACTGCTAAAACGCTTAAAAACAGTGAAAAACCGTCAAAAAACACCAATAACCCTGCTAAAACGCTTAAAAACAGTGAAAAACCGTCAAAAAACACCAATAACCCTGCTAAAACGCTTAAAAACAGTGAAAAACCGTCAAAAAACACCAATAACCCTGCTAAAACGCTTAAAAACAGTGAAAAACCGTCAAAAAACACCAATAACCCTGCTAAAACGCTTAAAAACAGTGAAAAACCGTCAAAAAACACCAATAACCCTGCTAAAACGCTTAAAAACAGTGAAAAACCGTCAAAAAACACCAATAACCCTGCTAAAACGCTTAAAAACAGTGAAAAACCGTCAAAAAACACCAATAACCCTGCTAAAACGCTTAAAAACAGTGAAAAACCGTCAAAAAACACCAATAACCCTGCTAAAACGCTTAAAAACAGTGAAAAACCGTCAAAAAACACCAATAACCCTGCTAAAACTCTTAAAAACAGTGAAAAACCGTCAAAAAACACCAATAACCCTGCTAAAACGCTTAAAAACAGTGAAAAACCGTCAAAAAACACCAATAACCCTGCTAAAACGCTTAAAAACAGTGAAAAACCGTCAAAAAACACCAATAACCCTGCTAAAACGCTTAAAAACAGTGAAAAACCGTCAAAAAACACCAATAACCCTGCTAAAACGCTTAAAAACAGTGAAAAACCGTCAAAAAACACCAATAACCCTGCTAAAACGCTTAAAAACAGTGAAAAACCGTCAAAAAACACCAATAACCCTGCTAAAACGCTTAAAAACAGTGAAAAACCGTCAAAAAACACCAATAACCCTGCTAAAACGCTTAAAAACAGTGAAAAACCGTCAAAAAACACCAATAACCCTGCTAAAACGCTTAAAAACAGTGAAAAACCGTCAAAAAACACCAATAACCCTGCTAAAACGCTTAAAAACAGTGAAAAACCGTCAAAAAACACCAATAACCCTGCTAAAACGCTTAAAAACAGTGAAAAACCGTCAAAAAACACCAATAACCCTGCTAAAACGCTTAAAAACAGTGAAAAACCGTCAAAAAACACCAATAACCCTGCTAAAACGCTTAAAAACAGTGAAAAACCGTCAAAAAACACCAATAACCCTGCTAAAACGCTTAAAAACAGTGAAAAACCGTCAAAAAACACCAATAACCCTGCTAAAACGCTTAAAAACAGTGAAAAACCGTCAAAAAACACCAATAACCCTGCTAAAACGCTTAAAAACAGTGAAAAACCGTCAAAAAACACCAATAACCCTGCTAAAACGCTTAAAAACAGTGAAAAACCGTCAAAAAACACCAATAACCCTGCTAAAACGCTTAAAAACAGTGAAAAACCGTCAAAAAACACCAATAACCCTGCTAAAACGCTTAAAAACAGTGAAAAACCGTCAAAAAACACCAATAACCCTGCTAAAACGCTTAAAAACAGTGAAAAACCGTCAAAAAACACCAATAACCCTGCTAAAACGCTTAAAAACAGTGAAAAACCGTCAAAAAACACCAATAACCCTGCTAAAACGCTTAAAAACAGTGAAAAACCGTCAAAAAACACCAATAACCCTGCTAAAACGCTTAAAAACAGTGAAAAACCGTCAAAAAACACCAATAACCCTGCTAAAACGCTTAAAAACAGTGAAAAACCGTCAAAAAACACCAATAACCCTGCTAAAACGCTTAAAAACAGTGAAAAACCGTCAAAAAACACCAATAACCCTGCTAAAACGCTTAAAAACAGTGAAAAACCGTCAAAAAACACCAATAACCCTGCTAAAACGCTTAAAAACAGTGAAAAACCGTCAAAAAACACCAATAACCCTGCTAAAACGCTTAAAAACAGTGAAAAACCGTCAAAAAACACCAATAACCCTGCTAAAACGCTTAAAAACAGTGAAAAACCGTCAAAAAACACCAATAACCCTGCTAAAACGCTTAAAAACAGTGAAAAACCGTCAAAAAACACCAATAACCCTGCTAAAACGCTTAAAAACAGTGAAAAACCGTCAAAAAACACCAATAACCCTGCTAAAACGCTTAAAAACAGTGAAAAACCGTCAAAAAACACCAATAACCCTGCTAAAACGCTTAAAAACAGTGAAAAACCGTCAAAAAACACCAATAACCCTGCTAAAACGCTTAAAAACAGTGAAAAACCGTCAAAAAACACCAATAACCCTGCTAAAACGCTTAAAAACAGTGAAAAACCGTCAAAAAACACCAATAACCCTGCTAAAACGCTTAAAAACAGTGAAAAACCGTCAAAAAACACCAATAACCCTGCTAAAACGCTTAAAAACAGTGAAAAACCGTCAAAAAACACCAATAACCCTGCTAAAACGCTTAAAAACAGTGAAAAACCGTCAAAAAACACCAATAACCCTGCTAAAACGCTTAAAAACAGTGAAAAACCGTCAAAAAACACCAATAACCCTGCTAAAACGCTTAAAAACAGTGAAAAACCGTCAAAAAACACCAATAACCCTGCTAAAACGCTTAAAAACAGTGAAAAACCGTCAAAAAACACCAATAACCCTGCTAAAACGCTTAAAAACAGTGAAAAACCGTCAAAAAACACCAATAACCCTGCTAAAACGCTTAAAAACAGTGAAAAACCGTCAAAAAACACCAATAACCCTGCTAAAACGCTTAAAAACAGTGAAAAACCGTCAAAAAACACCAATAACCCTGCTAAAACGCTTAAAAACAGTGAAAAACCGTCAAAAAACACCAATAACCCTGCTAAAACGCTTAAAAACAGTGAAAAACCGTCAAAAAACACCAATAACCCTGCTAAAACGCTTAAAAACAGTGAAAAACCGTCAAAAAACACCAATAACCCTGCTAAAACGCTTAAAAACAGTGAAAAACCGTCAAAAAACACCAATAACCCTGCTAAAACGCTTAAAAACAGTGAAAAACCGTCAAAAAACACCAATAACCCTGCTAAAACGCTTAAAAACAGTGAAAAACCGTCAAAAAACACCAATAACCCTGCTAAAACGCTTAAAAACAGTGAAAAACCGTCAAAAAACACCAATAACCCTGCTAAAACGCTTAAAAACAGTGAAAAACCGTCAAAAAACACCAATAACCCTGCTAAAACGCTTAAAAACAGTGAAAAACCGTCAAAAAACACCAATAACCCTGCTAAAACGCTTAAAAACAGTGAAAAACCGTCAAAAAACACCAATAACCCTGCTAAAACGCTTAAAAACAGTGAAAAACCGTCAAAAAACACCAATAACCCTGCTAAAACGCTTAAAAACAGTGAAAAACCGTCAAAAAACACCAATAACCCTGCTAAAACGCTTAAAAACAGTGAAAAACCGTCAAAAAACACCAATAACCCTGCTAAAACGCTTAAAAACAGTGAAAAACCGTCAAAAAACACCAATAACCCTGCTAAAACGCTTAAAAACAGTGAAAAACCGTCAAAAAACACCAATAACCCTGCTAAAACGCTTAAAAACAGTGAAAAACCGTCAAAAAACACCAATAACCCTGCTAAAACGCTTAAAAACAGTGAAAAACCGTCAAAAAACACCAATAACCCTGCTAAAACGCTTAAAAACAGTGAAAAACCGTCAAAAAACACCAATAACCCTGCTAAAACGCTTAAAAACAGTGAAAAACCGTCAAAAAACACCAATAACCCTGCTAAAACGCTTAAAAACAGTGAAAAACCGTCAAAAAACACCAATAACCCTGCTAAAACGCTTAAAAACAGTGAAAAACCGTCAAAAAACACCAATAACCCTGCTAAAACGCTTAAAAACAGTGAAAAACCGTCAAAAAACACCAATAACCCTGCTAAAACGCTTAAAAACAGTGAAAAACCGTCAAAAAACACCAATAACCCTGCTAAAACGCTTAAAAACAGTGAAAAACCGTCAAAAAACACCAATAACCCTGCTAAAACGCTTAAAAACAGTGAAAAACCGTCAAAAAACACCAATAACCCTGCTAAAACGCTTAAAAACAGTGAAAAACCGTCAAAAAACACCAATAACCCTGCTAAAACGCTTAAAAACAGTGAAAAACCGTCAAAAAACACCAATAACCCTGCTAAAACGCTTAAAAACAGTGAAAAACCGTCAAAAAACACCAATAACCCTGCTAAAACGCTTAAAAACAGTGAAAAACCGTCAAAAAACACCAATAACCCTGCTAAAACGCTTAAAAACAGTGAAAAACCGTCAAAAAACACCAATAACCCTGCTAAAACGCTTAAAAACAGTGAAAAACCGTCAAAAAACACCAATAACCCTGCTAAAACGCTTAAAAACAGTGAAAAACCGTCAAAAAACACCAATAACCCTGCTAAAACGCTTAAAAACAGTGAAAAACCGTCAAAAAACACCAATAACCCTGCTAAAACGCTTAAAAACAGTGAAAAACCGTCAAAAAACACCAATAACCCTGCTAAAACGCTTAAAAACAGTGAAAAACCGTCAAAAAACACCAATAACCCTGCTAAAACGCTTAAAAACAGTGAAAAACCGTCAAAAAACACCAATAACCCTGCTAAAACGCTTAAAAACAGTGAAAAACCGTCAAAAAACACCAATAACCCTGCTAAAACGCTTAAAAACAGTGAAAAACCGTCAAAAAACACCAATAACCCTGCTAAAACGCTTAAAAACAGTGAAAAACCGTCAAAAAACACCAATAACCCTGCTAAAACGCTTAAAAACAGTGAAAAACCGTCAAAAAACACCAATAACCCTGCTAAAACTCTTAAAAACAGTGAAAAACCGTCAAAAAACACCAATAACCCTGCTAAAACTCTTAAAAACAGTGAAAAACCGTCAAAAAACACCAATAACCCTGCTAAAACGCTTAAAAACAGTGAAAAACCGTCAAAAAACACCAATAACCCTGCTAAAACGCTTAAAAACAGTGAAAAACCGTCAAAAAACACCAATAACCCTGCTAAAACGATTAAAAACGGTGAAAAACCGTCAAAAAACACCAATAACCCTGCTAAAACGCTTAAAAACGGTGAAAAACCGTCAAAAAACACCAATAACCCTGCTAAAACGCTTAAAAACAGTGAAAAACCGTCAAAAAACACCAATAATCCTGCTAAAACGCTTAAAAACAGTGAAAAACCGTCAAAAAACACCAATAACCCTGCTAAAACGCTTAAAAACAGTGAAAAACCGTCAAAAAACACCAATAACCCTGCTAAAACGCTTAAAAACAGTGAAAAACCGTCAAAAAACACCAATAACCCTGCTAAAACGCTTAAAAACAGTGAAAAACCGTCAAAAAACACCAATAACCCTGCTAAAACGCTTAAAAACAGTGAAAAACCGTCAAAAAACACCAATAACCCTGCTAAAACGCTTAAAAACAGTGAAAAACCGTCAAAAAACACCAATAACCCTGCTAAAACGCTTAAAAACAGTGAAAAACCGTCAAAAAACACCAATAACCCTGCTAAAACGCTTAAAAACAGTGAAAAACCGTCAAAAAACACCAATAACCCTGCTAAAACGCTTAAAAACAGTGAAAAACCGTCAAAAAACACCAATAACCCTGCTAAAACGCTTAAAAACAGTGAAAAACCGTCAAAAAACACCAATAACCCTGCTAAAACGCTTAAAAACAGTGAAAAACCGTCAAAAAACACCAATAACCCTGCTAAAACGCTTAAAAACAGTGAAAAACCGTCAAAAAACACCAATAACCCTGCTAAAACGCTTAAAAACAGTGAAAAACCGTCAAAAAACACCAATAACCCTGCTAAAACGCTTAAAAACAGTGAAAAACCGTCAAAAAACACCAATAACCCTGCTAAAACGCTTAAAAACAGTGAAAAACCGTCAAAAAACACCAATAACCCTGCTAAAACGCTTAAAAACAGTGAAAAACCGTCAAAAAACACCAATAACCCTGCTAAAACGCTTAAAAACAGTGAAAAACCGT
>NW_027556472.1:0-24418 GCF_964204865.1 Styela clava
AAGATTTATGACTTTGCAAAATATTTTGCGTTATCGATACTAAACTGGAATGTGATAACCGCCTTGAATTACATGTTTTTACTTGTGCACTTTCACTTGTTGCATTCCCAGATATGCAAATTTTTAGAATAATATGTATCTGCATGCTAACCATTTGGTCCCGAACTTTTCTATGATCTGCATAATTGTATGCAATACAAATACAGAAAGTGAATGAATTAGATAGCATAACTCAGAATAGCACCTTTCACCATGAAACAGTAATTTCAAATATCCCAAATTGAAAAAAAAGAAGAAACCAGACAAGATATGATATATATATAATGAACGAACAAGAGTGGATGTGTTGATGGAATTGGTACTGAGCCGGTTTTATATTTTATACCTCATTTGATTGGGTTGGGTGGCAACATACTCCAATGACCCAAAAAGTTCGCATCGTCGCCACTCAGTAATATACCGAAGGTATTTGTGTGTCTTGATTATATATATAAACTTTGTTTTATTGGTTTGGCGAATGAATGGCGAAAATTTTAATTGGAACCTATGTGACTCGCGTGTGTTCCCATTTTTGCTTTCTTGTACGTGGCATCGTGGAAATTCCAGGTATTCGATTGAATTTCTCTGCCGAGCTTTGTGAATGTTGCCATATGATAAAGTGCGGAAAAACTTTCTGCAATGGTTGCGCTTCTGGCAACAAACGCTGCCAAAAATATCATTGTTTTGTTATTTTAGCCTTTCTGATGTCACGAAAAACCATTAGTTTGTTAATCTTCTGGCTTAGTTAAATAACACTCGTACTTGAAATCTTCACGAGCATGCCAAATACTTACAACTGTTCTCTCTCTATATATGTATATATGTAGAGCGGATAAAAAGTCAGGAACCTATAACCGATATTCGATTTGGGGAAAGCTACCGAAGAAATTGTATAAAAAAATGCGTCAGTTTTTTTTCCCGCGAAGTAGATGTCTGATAAAAGCTCTTGCTTTCGTGAATTTGCGTCCATGGAATGCCCCAATAATGTTGTTGTCATGTATCTTTCAGTTGCCAACAATATATTTAATAGTTGAAGCGATATCGCCAGGTAATAGTACAAAATCCGTCTTGTTGTATGTACAATTGCCAAAAACGAGGAAATCGAAGATGTGTCGTAATTCACTTTATTTAGCGGTTATCACGTTTGTGACGCTTTCCGAATTCGAGAAACAAGTGCTGGATAAAGCGTATATATGCGTTCTTTACTCCATCACCATTGTATTGCTGGAAAACATCGAGCTTCGATCTCAAAACTACTTTTGGTGCGAGTAGACAAGCACAAATTTGTTCAAAAGTTACGCTATTCGGTGACGCGACGTTGCATAGCGTTTCGAGCGCGTCCGCTCTTGGACTCGCGAGGTCCTTAAACATAGAGCGTCTGGTGGCGACGAGTTACATTTTAATCGACATAACCTGGTCAGAACAATCGTATCGCAACATGTCTACTGCCGCAAAGAAAACCGTTCAGAAGCGGGCGCCTGCAGCGCATCCATCCTACAAGGAAATGGCAATGGCCGCCGTGAAAGCTACTCACACTAAAAATGGATCCTCGCGAGCCGCCATAAAGAAATACGTCGAAGCAAATTACAGCGTGAAATCAGATCAGGCGAAAATCCACCTTAAGAGGGCCCTCAAAAGTCTGGTCGACGAAGGCGCGCTTAAAACGGATTTGCCAAAAGCACCCAGAAGCTACAGACTTACCAAAAAGGAACCGCCAAAGAAAAATAAGACTGCGTCGGCACAGAAGAAAAAGCCAGCAGCCAAGAAGCCGAAGACTGCACCCGTGAAGAAGGCAGCCGCAAAGAAGCCCAAGGCTAAGAAAACCGCTACGGGAACCAAAAAGGCCACCGTAAAGAAGGTTGCGAAGAAGCCCGCCGCAAAGAAGGCGACAAAAAAGACTCCCAAAAAGTCGGCCCCCAAAAAAAAGAAGACTGTGAAAAAGACCGCCGCCAAAAAGAAGTAGTCAGACATAGGTGGGATCGCCAGAGATATAAAACGGCTCTTTTTAGAGCCACCCGAACATCATACACAAAGAGTTCGTCACTCGAAACCTCTGATCTTTTACGAGATTCAATTGGCTAACTACACGCCCTCGATCCCTTTGCCACGTGCTTTAACAAAATGGCGGGAAATATATTTCGCGCGGACCGATTGACGAACGAACAATAAATGAGTCGAAGGGCGGGAAAAATGTGAGCGGACGCTCTCGAAGCGATAGCAAGGCGAAAAATTGCCCCGGTCCACGATAAAGAAATGTGAGCGGACGCTCTCGAAGCGATAGCAAGCAAGGCGTCAAAATGCCTCTAGTCCACGAGCAAGAAAACGCCTGTTACGAAAGAGCGGGAAATGTGGGGCGGACGCTTTCGAAGCGATAGCAAGCAAGGCGTAAAATTGCCTGAGTCCACGAGCAAGTCGACGATATATATCTAAATATAATGGTCAAGTGTGAAACTTCAAAATTAATGAAACAACCCCAGTTCTGACAATGGCATGGGTGGCTCTAAAAAGAGCCGTTGTTGAAACGTTCGTTGGATGAGCTATCTAACCGCCGAACCCGTAGAGAGTTCGTCCTTGTCTTTTCAGAGCGTACACGACGTCCAAGGCTGTAACAGTCTTTCTTTTGGCATGCTCGGTGTATGTCACGGCGTCACGGATAACATTTTCCAAGAATACTTTGAGAACTCCTCTAGTTTCCTCGTAGATGAGTCCCGATATACGTTTGACACCTCCTCTGCGTGCCAAACGTCTGATTGCGGGCTTTGTGATTCCCTGGATGTTGTCACGCAACACTTTGCGATGACGCTTTGCTCCCCCTTTCCAAACCTTTTCCTCCTTTACCTCGTCCAGACATTGTTTACGGGTTTGCGTTTTTTGACAATGATAATTGCCAAACGCGCTATCGAGCTATAACCTCTCGCGGGGCGGCCGTCGTCGAAAAGGAGAGAAAAAATGGCGCGCAAAAGATGTCTAGCCAATTAGAAGACGTTACCCGGTCGGTACATATAGTCGCTTGAGGCTCGAGCTCTAAATCAGTTACGCGAGAGTATCTATCGTTGAACAAAAAAAAAATGGCCAGAACCAAGCAGACCGCACGAAAGAGCACCGGGGGTAAGGCTCCCCGCAAGCAGCTTGCCACAAAGGCTGCGAGAAAGAGCGCACCTGCGACCGGCGGCGTCAAGAAGCCTCACCGATACAGGCCAGGCACAGTCGCTTTGAGAGAAATTCGCCGATACCAGAAATCGACCGAGTTGCTCATACGTAAGCTTCCTTTCCAGAGATTGGTTCGGGAAATTGCTCAGGACTTCAAAACGGACTTGCGCTTCCAAAGCAGCTCCGTAATGGCGCTGCAAGAGGCGAGCGAAGCTTACTTGGTCGGTCTCTTCGAAGACACTAACCTGTGCGCAATCCACGCAAAGCGTGTCACCATCATGCCCAAGGACATTCAACTGGCACGACGCATCAGAGGCGAACGTGCTTAGGCGTCATCGACTAATTACCAAACGGCTCTTTTCAGAGCCACCACATTATTGAACTAATTTGAGTTAAGACGAAGATATGAGTCGTTGCCTCGAAACTGCGACGCATCAGGGGCGTGTTGCTGACAGCGGTTCTTTTTAGAGCCACCACGTTTTTTTGGAAGTTTGAGTTTGTACTCGCGCTAATACCAACAGATAATAATAGTGAGTTTGCGTTTCCAATACTGACTACTTGTTGGTTGGCTACTGTGTCGACTCGAAATTACTTCTTCTTTCCACAAGAAACGCCGCCGTTCGCGACGTCTTTCTCCCGGAAGACTGTGAAACGCGTACCGGTCTCAAAAGTCCCGATGTCTGTCGTATGCGAACATACTTCGTTCGCATTGGGGTGAAAATTTGCGACGCAATATTTATATTATATAACTCTCGTACAATATAGTGTGGGTGGTCCTGATAAGGACCGTTTTTTGTTTCGTTAGCCGCGAAAACGACTTACTTGGAGCTGGTGTATTTGGTGACGGCTTTTGTTCCCTCGGAAACAGCGTGTTTCGCGAGTTCGCCTGGCAGAAGCAAACGGACAGCAGTCTGGATTTCCCTACTGCTGATGGTTGAGCGTTTGTTGTAGTGTGCCAATCGAGACGATTCGCTGGCAATTCTTTCGAATACATCGTTGACGAACGAGTTCATGATGCTCATTGCCTTGCTGGAAATTCCAGTGTCGGGGTGTACCTGCTTCAGTACTTTGTAAATGTAGATGCTGAAGCTTTCTTTTCTCTTCGCTCTGCGCTTCTTTTTGTCGCCCTTCGGCGTCTGTTTCTTGCTTGACATTTTCTTGCTACCTTTAGTGGCCGGCATGTTGCTTTTTTGTCGGAATGAGGTGATCGAGTCTCACAAAATTATATATACAAGCGCGTATGTAAATGAGGCTGCGAGAGAGTCGCGTTTCGAGAAGAAGATCGATGTTAGTTTGTTTTTTGTTCACCGCTGAACCGTTGTCGAGGTATAAATATCGCTTGGAGCGCGATCTCTCGTCATTCAATACCGTACGCACAAAAAACGAAAGACATGTCTGGAAGAGGTAAAGGCGGCAAATCGAAGGCGAAGTCTAAGACCCGGTCGTCCCGCGCTGGGCTGCAATTTCCAGTCGGCAGAGTACACCGACTGCTCCGCAAAGGAAACTACGCGCAGCGTGTTGGAGCAGGGGCACCCGTGTACCTCGCTGCAGTTCTGGAATATTTGAGCGCTGAAGTTCTCGAGTTGGCAGGCAATGCTGCCCGTGACAACAAGAAAAGCAGGATCATTCCTCGCCATCTGCAATTGGCTATTAGGAACGACGAAGAACTGAACAAGCTACTGGGCGGAGTCACAATCGCCCAAGGTGGTGTGTTACCCAACATCCAGGCCGTGCTTTTGCCAAAAAAGACGTCGAAGAGTTCTTAAGTCGGATCGCCACATTAAATCACATAAACGGCACTTTTCAGTGCCACCAACTCAAACACTGTCGAGTTTAATGTTTTGTCACAGCCGAGTCGAACATATTAGGTTGGTTCGCGCATCTATCCATCTGCCTTTGTATGTGACGGTCGGCAGTTGGTTCGTGAACCGTATGCGAACTTATCACTTTTATATTTCACGATAGTATTATGTAGAGAATTATGAAATTAACAGAAGAGTACACGTCCATTCAATTCTGCGAGTCGGATCATTCAGGCTTTACAAGAATTTGAAAGCCGGGTCGACAAAATTCTACTTGGAGGCGTAACAGCTCTCATGTTCATGGTATCGCAAAGCACGCAAACTCAAGAGATATTATTTTGAAGTCTTAGATATTTGATTGGTGGGCTGCCAAAAATATTATTCATCAGCAAACTTGAACCCATTTCTGCCATCGGGATGGTCAAAGTCGAGTTATTTATCTACTTTCCTTCAGATCCTCAACGTGTTTTCGGCCCGAACCCCGTTTCTAGTGTAAAGCAATGACGTGGCAAATTGTACCTCGGCTTTTTGTAAAACTCTTCGCCGATGATACATATAAAAAAACTCAATACCTTCTGATGTACTTACTCAACTTTTCCAGCAAAGATATACGTAATTTCCAAAATACCAGAGAAAGAATGAAATCCTACAAATTACCGACAAATCCAGAAAAATTCTCACACTATGATATTTAATTATCACCGTGATAACAAAAACAAATATTCACCCACCATCAATTTAACAATGAATGGCCCCAAATTGAAGAAGATTTATGACTTTGCAAAATATTTTGCGTTATCGATACTAAACTGGAATGTGATAACCGCCTTGAATTACATGTTTTTACTTGTGCACTTTCACTTGTTGCATTCCCAGATATGCAAATTTTTAGAATAATATGTATCTGCATGCTAACCATTTGGTCCCGAACTTTTCTATGATCTGCATAATTGTATGCAATACAAATACAGAAAGTGAATGAATTAGATAGCATAACTCAGAATAGCACCTTTCACCATGAAACAGTAATTTCAAATATCCCAAATTGAAAAAAAAGAAGAAACCAGACAAGATATGATATATATATAATGAACGAACAAGAGTGGATGTGTTGATGGAATTGGTACTGAGCCGGTTTTATATTTTATACCTCATTTGATTGGGTTGGGTGGCAACATACTCCAATGACCCAAAAAGTTCGCATCGTCGCCACTCAGTAATATACCGAAGGTATTTGTGTGTCTTGATTATATATAAACTTTGTTTTATTGGTTTGGCGAATGAATGGCGAAAATTTTAATTGGAACCTATGTGACTCGCGTGTGTTCCCATTTTTGCTTTCTTGTACGTGGCATCGTGGAAATTCCAGGTATTCGATTGAATTTCTCTGCCGAGCTTTGTGAATGTTGCCATATGATAAAGTGCGGAAAAACTTTCTGCAATGGTTGCGCTTCTGGCAACAAACGCTGCCAAAAATATCATTGTTTTGTTATTTTAGCCTTTCTGATGTCACGAAAAACCATTAGTTTGTTAATCTTCTGGCTTAGTTAAATAACACTCGTACTTGAAATCTTCACGAGCATGCCAAATACTTACAACTGTTCTCTCTCTATATATGTATATATGTAGAGCGGATAAAAAGTCAGGAACCTATAACCGATATTCGATTTGGGGAAAGCTACCGAAGAAATTGTATAAAAAAATGCGTCAGTTTTTTTTCCCGCGAAGTAGATGTCTGATAAAAGCTCTTGCTTTCGTGAATTTGCGTCCATGGAATGCCCCAATAATGTTGTTGTCATGTATCTTTCAGTTGCCAACAATATATTTAATAGTTGAAGCGATATCGCCAGGTAATAGTACAAAATCCGTCTTGTTGTATGTACAATTGCCAAAAACGAGGAAATCGAAGATGTGTCGTAATTCACTTTATTTAGCGGTTATCACGTTTGTGACGCTTTCCGAATTCGAGAAACAAGTGCTGGATAAAGCGTATATATGCGTTCTTTACTCCATCACCATTGTATTGCTGGAAAACATCGAGCTTCGATCTCAAAACTACTTTTGGTGCGAGTAGACAAGCACAAATTTGTTCAAAAGTTACGCTATTCGGTGACGCGACGTTGCATAGCGTTTCGAGCGCGTCCGCTCTTGGACTCGCGAGGTCCTTAAACATAGAGCGTCTGGTGGCGACGAGTTACATTTTAATCGACATAACCTGGTCAGAACAATCGTATCGCAACATGTCTACTGCCGCAAAGAAAACCGTTCAGAAGCGGGCGCCTGCAGCGCATCCATCCTACAAGGAAATGGCAATGGCCGCCGTGAAAGCTACTCACACTAAAAATGGATCCTCGCGAGCCGCCATAAAGAAATACGTCGAAGCAAATTACAGCGTGAAATCAGATCAGGCGAAAATCCACCTTAAGAGGGCCCTCAAAAGTCTGGTCGACGAAGGCGCGCTTAAAACGGATTTGCCAAAAGCACCCAGAAGCTACAGACTTACCAAAAAGGAACCGCCAAAGAAAAATAAGACTGCGTCGGCACAGAAGAAAAAGCCAGCAGCCAAGAAGCCGAAGACTGCACCCGTGAAGAAGGCAGCCGCAAAGAAGCCCAAGGCTAAGAAAACCGCTACGGGAACCAAAAAGGCCACCGTAAAGAAGGTTGCGAAGAAGCCCGCCGCAAAGAAGGCGACAAAAAAGACTCCCAAAAAGTCGGCCCCCAAAAAGAAGACTGTGAAAAAGACCGCCGCCAAAAAGAAGTAGTCAGACATAGGTGGGATCGCCAGAGATATAAAACGGCTCTTTTTAGAGCCACCCGAACATCATACACAAAGAGTTCGTCACTCGAAACCTCTGATCTTTTACGAGATTCAATTGGCTAACTACACGCCCTCGATCCCTTTGCCACGTGCTTTAACAAAATGGCGGGAAATATATTTCGCGCGGACCGATTGACGAACGAACAATAAATGAGTCGAAGGGCGGGAAAAATGTGAGCGGACGCTCTCGAAGCGATAGCAAGGCGAAAAATTGCCCCGGTCCACGATAAAGAAATGTGAGCGGACGCTCTCGAAGCGATAGCAAGCAAGGCGTCAAAATGCCTCTAGTCCACGAGCAAGAAAACGCCTGTTACGAAAGAGCGGGAAATGTGGGGCGGACGCTTTCGAAGCGATAGCAAGCAAGGCGTAAAATTGCCTGAGTCCACGAGCAAGTCGACGATATATATCTAAATATAATGGTCAAGTGTGAAACTTCAAAATTAATGAAACAACCCCAGTTCTGACAATGGCATGGGTGGCTCTAAAAAGAGCCGTTGTTGAAACGTTCGTTGGATGAGCTATCTAACCGCCGAACCCGTAGAGAGTTCGTCCTTGTCTTTTCAGAGCGTACACGACGTCCAAGGCTGTAACAGTCTTTCTTTTGGCATGCTCGGTGTATGTCACGGCGTCACGGATAACATTTTCCAAGAATACTTTGAGAACTCCTCTAGTTTCCTCGTAGATGAGTCCCGATATACGTTTGACACCTCCTCTGCGTGCCAAACGTCTGATTGCGGGCTTTGTGATTCCCTGGATGTTGTCACGCAACACTTTGCGATGACGCTTTGCTCCCCCCTTTCCCAAACCTTTTCCTCCTTTACCTCGTCCAGACATTGTTTACGGGTTTGCGTTTTTTGACAATGATAATTGCCAAACGCGCTATCGAGCTATAACCTCTCGCGGGGCGGCCGTCGTCGAAAAGGAGAGAAAAAATGGCGCGCAAAAGATGTCTAGCCAATTAGAAGACGTTACCCGGTCGGTACATATAGTCGCTTGAGGCTCGAGCTCTAAATCAGTTACGCGAGAGTATCTATCGTTGAACAAAAAAAAAATGGCCAGAACCAAGCAGACCGCACGAAAGAGCACCGGGGGTAAGGCTCCCCGCAAGCAGCTTGCCACAAAGGCTGCGAGAAAGAGCGCACCTGCGACCGGCGGCGTCAAGAAGCCTCACCGATACAGGCCAGGCACAGTCGCTTTGAGAGAAATTCGCCGATACCAGAAATCGACCGAGTTGCTCATACGTAAGCTTCCTTTCCAGAGATTGGTTCGGGAAATTGCTCAGGACTTCAAAACGGACTTGCGCTTCCAAAGCAGCTCCGTAATGGCGCTGCAAGAGGCGAGCGAAGCTTACTTGGTCGGTCTCTTCGAAGACACTAACCTGTGCGCAATCCACGCAAAGCGTGTCACCATCATGCCCAAGGACATTCAACTGGCACGACGCATCAGAGGCGAACGTGCTTAGGCGTCATCGACTAATTACCAAACGGCTCTTTTCAGAGCCACCACATTATTGAACTAATTTGAGTTAAGACGAAGATATGAGTCGTTGCCTCGAAACTGCGACGCATCAGGGGCGTGTTGCTGACAGCGGTTCTTTTTAGAGCCACCACGTTTTTTTGGAAGTTTGAGTTTGTACTCGCGCTAATACCAACAGATAATAATAGTGAGTTTGCGTTTCCAATACTGACTACTTGTTGGTTGGCTACTGTGTCGACTCGAAATTACTTCTTCTTTCCACAAGAAACGCCGCCGTTCGCGACGTCTTTCTCCCGGAAGACTGTGAAACGCGTACCGGTCTCAAAAGTCCCGATGTCTGTCGTATGCGAACATACTTCGTTCGCATTGGGGTGAAAATTTGCGACGCAATATTTATATTATATAACTCTCGTACAATATAGTGTGGGTGGTCCTGATAAGGACCGTTTTTTGTTTCGTTAGCCGCGAAAACGACTTACTTGGAGCTGGTGTATTTGGTGACGGCTTTTGTTCCCTCGGAAACAGCGTGTTTCGCGAGTTCGCCTGGCAGAAGCAAACGGACAGCAGTCTGGATTTCCCTACTGCTGATGGTTGAGCGTTTGTTGTAGTGTGCCAATCGAGACGATTCGCTGGCAATTCTTTCGAATACATCGTTGACGAACGAGTTCATGATGCTCATTGCCTTGCTGGAAATTCCAGTGTCGGGGTGTACCTGCTTCAGTACTTTGTAAATGTAGATGCTGAAGCTTTCTTTTCTCTTCGCTCTGCGCTTCTTTTTGTCGCCCTTCGGCGTCTGTTTCTTGCTTGACATTTTCTTGCTACCTTTAGTGGCCGGCATGTTGCTTTTTTGTCGGAATGAGGTGATCGAGTCTCACAAAATTATATATACAAGCGCGTATGTAAATGAGGCTGCGAGAGAGTCGCGTTTCGAGAAGAAGATCGATGTTAGTTTGTTTTTTGTTCACCGCTGAACCGTTGTCGAGGTATAAATATCGCTTGGAGCGCGATCTCTCGTCATTCAATACCGTACGCACAAAAAACGAAAGACATGTCTGGAAGAGGTAAAGGCGGCAAATCGAAGGCGAAGTCTAAGACCCGGTCGTCCCGCGCTGGGCTGCAATTTCCAGTCGGCAGAGTACACCGACTGCTCCGCAAAGGAAACTACGCGCAGCGTGTTGGAGCAGGGGCACCCGTGTACCTCGCTGCAGTTCTGGAATATTTGAGCGCTGAAGTTCTCGAGTTGGCAGGCAATGCTGCCCGTGACAACAAGAAAAGCAGGATCATTCCTCGCCATCTGCAATTGGCTATTAGGAACGACGAAGAACTGAACAAGCTACTGGGCGGAGTCACAATCGCCCAAGGTGGTGTGTTACCCAACATCCAGGCCGTGCTTTTGCCAAAAAAGACGTCGAAGAGTTCTTAAGTCGGATCGCCACATTAAATCACATAAACGGCACTTTTCAGTGCCACCAACTCAAACACTGTCGAGTTTAATGTTTTGTCACAGCCGAGTCGAACATATTAGGTTGGTTCGCGCATCTATCCATCTGCCTTTGTATGTGACGGTCGGCAGTTGGTTCGTGAACCGTATGCGAACTTATCACTTTTATATTTCACGATAGTATTATGTAGAGAATTATGAAATTAACAGAAGAGTACACGTCCATTCAATTCTGCGAGTCGGATCATTCAGGCTTTACAAGAATTTGAAAGCCGGGTCGACAAAATTCTACTTGGAGGCGTAACAGCTCTCATGTTCATGGTATCGCAAAGCACGCAAACTCAAGAGATATTATTTTGAAGTCTTAGATATTTGATTGGTGGGCTGCCAAAAATATTATTCATCAGCAAACTTGAACCCATTTCTGCCATCGGGATGGTCAAAGTCGAGTTATTTATCTACTTTCCTTCAGATCCTCAACGTGTTTTCGGCCCGAACCCCGTTTCTAGTGTAAAGCAATGACGTGGCAAATTGTACCTCGGCTTTTTGTAAAACTCTTCGCCGATGATACATATAAAAAAACTCAATACCTTCTGATGTACTTACTCAACTTTTCCAGCAAAGATATACGTAATTTCCAAAATACCAGAGAAAGAATGAAATCCTACAAATTACCGACAAATCCAGAAAAATTCTCACACTATGATATTTAATTATCACCGTGATAACAAAAACAAATATTCACCCACCATCAATTTAACAATGAATGGCCCCAAATTGAAGAAGATTTATGACTTTGCAAAATATTTTGCGTTATCGATACTAAACTGGAATGTGATAACCGCCTTGAATTACATGTTTTTACTTGTGCACTTTCACTTGTTGCATTCCCAGATATGCAAATTTTTAGAATAATATGTATCTGCATGCTAACCATTTGGTCCCGAACTTTTCTATGATCTGCATAATTGTATGCAATACAAATACAGAAAGTGAATGAATTAGATAGCATAACTCAGAATAGCACCTTTCACCATGAAACAGTAATTTCAAATATCCCAAATTGAAAAAAAGAAGAAACCAGACAAGATATGATATATATATAATGAACGAACAAGAGTGGATGTGTTGATGGAATTGGTACTGAGCCGGTTTTATATTTTATACCTCATTTGATTGGGTTGGGTGGCAACATACTCCAATGACCCAAAAAGTTCGCATCGTCGCCACTCAGTAATATACCGAAGGTATTTGTGTGTCTTGATTATATATATAAACTTTGTTTTATTGGTTTGGCGAATGAATGGCGAAAATTTTAATTGGAACCTATGTGACTCGCGTGTGTTCCCATTTTTGCTTTCTTGTACGTGGCATCGTGGAAATTCCAGGTATTCGATTGAATTTCTCTGCCGAGCTTTGTGAATGTTGCCATATGATAAAGTGCGGAAAAACTTTCTGCAATGGTTGCGCTTCTGGCAACAAACGCTGCCAAAAATATCATTGTTTTGTTATTTTAGCCTTTCTGATGTCACGAAAAACCATTAGTTTGTTAATCTTCTGGCTTAGTTAAATAACACTCGTACTTGAAATCTTCACGAGCATGCCAAATACTTACAACTGTTCTCTCTCTATATATGTATATATGTAGAGCGGATAAAAAGTCAGGAACCTATAACCGATATTCGATTTGGGGAAAGCTACCGAAGAAATTGTATAAAAAAATGCGTCAGTTTTTTTTCCCGCGAAGTAGATGTCTGATAAAAGCTCTTGCTTTCGTGAATTTGCGTCCATGGAATGCCCCAATAATGTTGTTGTCATGTATCTTTCAGTTGCCAACAATATATTTAATAGTTGAAGCGATATCGCCAGGTAATAGTACAAAATCCGTCTTGTTGTATGTACAATTGCCAAAAACGAGGAAATCGAAGATGTGTCGTAATTCACTTTATTTAGCGGTTATCACGTTTGTGACGCTTTCCGAATTCGAGAAACAAGTGCTGGATAAAGCGTATATATGCGTTCTTTACTCCATCACCATTGTATTGCTGGAAAACATCGAGCTTCGATCTCAAAACTACTTTTGGTGCGAGTAGACAAGCACAAATTTGTTCAAAAGTTACGCTATTCGGTGACGCGACGTTGCATAGCGTTTCGAGCGCGTCCGCTCTTGGACTCGCGAGGTCCTTAAACATAGAGCGTCTGGTGGCGACGAGTTACATTTTAATCGACATAACCTGGTCAGAACAATCGTATCGCAACATGTCTACTGCCGCAAAGAAAACCGTTCAGAAGCGGGCGCCTGCAGCGCATCCATCCTACAAGGAAATGGCAATGGCCGCCGTGAAAGCTACTCACACTAAAAATGGATCCTCGCGAGCCGCCATAAAGAAATACGTCGAAGCAAATTACAGCGTGAAATCAGATCAGGCGAAAATCCACCTTAAGAGGGCCCTCAAAAGTCTGGTCGACGAAGGCGCGCTTAAAACGGATTTGCCAAAAGCACCCAGAAGCTACAGACTTACCAAAAAGGAACCGCCAAAGAAAAATAAGACTGCGTCGGCACAGAAGAAAAAGCCAGCAGCCAAGAAGCCGAAGACTGCACCCGTGAAGAAGGCAGCCGCAAAGAAGCCCAAGGCTAAGAAAACCGCTACGGGAACCAAAAAGGCCACCGTAAAGAAGGTTGCGAAGAAGCCCGCCGCAAAGAAGGCGACAAAAAAGACTCCCAAAAAGTCGGCCCCCAAAAAGAAGACTGTGAAAAAGACCGCCGCCAAAAAGAAGTAGTCAGACATAGGTGGGATCGCCAGAGATATAAAACGGCTCTTTTTAGAGCCACCCGAACATCATACACAAAGAGTTCGTCACTCGAAACCTCTGATCTTTTACGAGATTCAATTGGCTAACTACACGCCCTCGATCCCTTTGCCACGTGCTTTAACAAAATGGCGGGAAATATATTTCGCGCGGACCGATTGACGAACGAACAATAAATGAGTCGAAGGGCGGGAAAAATGTGAGCGGACGCTCTCGAAGCGATAGCAAGGCGAAAAATTGCCCCGGTCCACGATAAAGAAATGTGAGCGGACGCTCTCGAAGCGATAGCAAGCAAGGCGTCAAAATGCCTCTAGTCCACGAGCAAGAAAACGCCTGTTACGAAAGAGCGGGAAATGTGGGGCGGACGCTTTCGAAGCGATAGCAAGCAAGGCGTAAAATTGCCTGAGTCCACGAGCAAGTCGACGATATATATCTAAATATAATGGTCAAGTGTGAAACTTCAAAATTAATGAAACAACCCCAGTTCTGACAATGGCATGGGTGGCTCTAAAAAGAGCCGTTGTTGAAACGTTCGTTGGATGAGCTATCTAACCGCCGAACCCGTAGAGAGTTCGTCCTTGTCTTTTCAGAGCGTACACGACGTCCAAGGCTGTAACAGTCTTTCTTTTGGCATGCTCGGTGTATGTCACGGCGTCACGGATAACATTTTCCAAGAATACTTTGAGAACTCCTCTAGTTTCCTCGTAGATGAGTCCCGATATACGTTTGACACCTCCTCTGCGTGCCAAACGTCTGATTGCGGGCTTTGTGATTCCCTGGATGTTGTCACGCAACACTTTGCGATGACGCTTTGCTCCCCCCTTTCCCAAACCTTTTCCTCCTTTACCTCGTCCAGACATTGTTTACGGGTTTGCGTTTTTTGACAATGATAATTGCCAAACGCGCTATCGAGCTATAACCTCTCGCGGGGCGGCCGTCGTCGAAAAGGAGAGAAAAAATGGCGCGCAAAAGATGTCTAGCCAATTAGAAGACGTTACCCGGTCGGTACATATAGTCGCTTGAGGCTCGAGCTCTAAATCAGTTACGCGAGAGTATCTATCGTTGAACAAAAAAAAAATGGCCAGAACCAAGCAGACCGCACGAAAGAGCACCGGGGGTAAGGCTCCCCGCAAGCAGCTTGCCACAAAGGCTGCGAGAAAGAGCGCACCTGCGACCGGCGGCGTCAAGAAGCCTCACCGATACAGGCCAGGCACAGTCGCTTTGAGAGAAATTCGCCGATACCAGAAATCGACCGAGTTGCTCATACGTAAGCTTCCTTTCCAGAGATTGGTTCGGGAAATTGCTCAGGACTTCAAAACGGACTTGCGCTTCCAAAGCAGCTCCGTAATGGCGCTGCAAGAGGCGAGCGAAGCTTACTTGGTCGGTCTCTTCGAAGACACTAACCTGTGCGCAATCCACGCAAAGCGTGTCACCATCATGCCCAAGGACATTCAACTGGCACGACGCATCAGAGGCGAACGTGCTTAGGCGTCATCGACTAATTACCAAACGGCTCTTTTCAGAGCCACCACATTATTGAACTAATTTGAGTTAAGACGAAGATATGAGTCGTTGCCTCGAAACTGCGACGCATCAGGGGCGTGTTGCTGACAGCGGTTCTTTTTAGAGCCACCACGTTTTTTTGGAAGTTTGAGTTTGTACTCGCGCTAATACCAACAGATAATAATAGTGAGTTTGCGTTTCCAATACTGACTACTTGTTGGTTGGCTACTGTGTCGACTCGAAATTACTTCTTCTTTCCACAAGAAACGCCGCCGTTCGCGACGTCTTTCTCCCGGAAGACTGTGAAACGCGTACCGGTCTCAAAAGTCCCGATGTCTGTCGTATGCGAACATACTTCGTTCGCATTGGGGTGAAAATTTGCGACGCAATATTTATATTATATAACTCTCGTACAATATAGTGTGGGTGGTCCTGATAAGGACCGTTTTTTGTTTCGTTAGCCGCGAAAACGACTTACTTGGAGCTGGTGTATTTGGTGACGGCTTTTGTTCCCTCGGAAACAGCGTGTTTCGCGAGTTCGCCTGGCAGAAGCAAACGGACAGCAGTCTGGATTTCCCTACTGCTGATGGTTGAGCGTTTGTTGTAGTGTGCCAATCGAGACGATTCGCTGGCAATTCTTTCGAATACATCGTTGACGAACGAGTTCATGATGCTCATTGCCTTGCTGGAAATTCCAGTGTCGGGGTGTACCTGCTTCAGTACTTTGTAAATGTAGATGCTGAAGCTTTCTTTTCTCTTCGCTCTGCGCTTCTTTTTGTCGCCCTTCGGCGTCTGTTTCTTGCTTGACATTTTCTTGCTACCTTTAGTGGCCGGCATGTTGCTTTTTTGTCGGAATGAGGTGATCGAGTCTCACAAAATTATATATACAAGCGCGTATGTAAATGAGGCTGCGAGAGAGTCGCGTTTCGAGAAGAAGATCGATGTTAGTTTGTTTTTTGTTCACCGCTGAACCGTTGTCGAGGTATAAATATCGCTTGGAGCGCGATCTCTCGTCATTCAATACCGTACGCACAAAAAACGAAAGACATGTCTGGAAGAGGTAAAGGCGGCAAATCGAAGGCGAAGTCTAAGACCCGGTCGTCCCGCGCTGGGCTGCAATTTCCAGTCGGCAGAGTACACCGACTGCTCCGCAAAGGAAACTACGCGCAGCGTGTTGGAGCAGGGGCACCCGTGTACCTCGCTGCAGTTCTGGAATATTTGAGCGCTGAAGTTCTCGAGTTGGCAGGCAATGCTGCCCGTGACAACAAGAAAAGCAGGATCATTCCTCGCCATCTGCAATTGGCTATTAGGAACGACGAAGAACTGAACAAGCTACTGGGCGGAGTCACAATCGCCCAAGGTGGTGTGTTACCCAACATCCAGGCCGTGCTTTTGCCAAAAAAGACGTCGAAGAGTTCTTAAGTCGGATCGCCACATTAAATCACATAAACGGCACTTTTCAGTGCCACCAACTCAAACACTGTCGAGTTTAATGTTTTGTCACAGCCGAGTCGAACATATTAGGTTGGTTCGCGCATCTATCCATCTGCCTTTGTATGTGACGGTCGGCAGTTGGTTCGTGAACCGTATGCGAACTTATCACTTTTATATTTCACGATAGTATTATGTAGAGAATTATGAAATTAACAGAAGAGTACACGTCCATTCAATTCTGCGAGTCGGATCATTCAGGCTTTACAAGAATTTGAAAGCCGGGTCGACAAAATTCTACTTGGAGGCGTAACAGCTCTCATGTTCATGGTATCGCAAAGCACGCAAACTCAAGAGATATTATTTTGAAGTCTTAGATATTTGATTGGTGGGCTGCCAAAAATATTATTCATCAGCAAACTTGAACCCATTTCTGCCATCGGGATGGTCAAAGTCGAGTTATTTATCTACTTTCCTTCAGATCCTCAACGTGTTTTCGGCCCGAACCCCGTTTCTAGTGTAAAGCAATGACGTGGCAAATTGTACCTCGGCTTTTTGTAAAACTCTTCGCCGATGATACATATAAAAAAACTCAATACCTTCTGATGTACTTACTCAACTTTTCCAGCAAAGATATACGTAATTTCCAAAATACCAGAGAAAGAATGAAATCCTACAAATTACCGACAAATCCAGAAAAATTCTCACACTATGATATTTAATTATCACCGTGATAACAAAAACAAATATTCACCCACCATCAATTTAACAATGAATGGCCCCAAATTGAAGAAGATTTATGACTTTGCAAAATATTTTGCGTTATCGATACTAAACTGGAATGTGATAACCGCCTTGAATTACATGTTTTTACTTGTGCACTTTCACTTGTTGCATTCCCAGATATGCAAATTTTTAGAATAATATGTATCTGCATGCTAACCATTTGGTCCCGAACTTTTCTATGATCTGCATAATTGTATGCAATACAAATACAGAAAGTGAATGAATTAGATAGCATAACTCAGAATAGCACCTTTCACCATGAAACAGTAATTTCAAATATCCCAAATTGAAAAAAAAGAAGAAACCAGACAAGATATGATATATATATAATGAACGAACAAGAGTGGATGTGTTGATGGAATTGGTACTGAGCCGGTTTTATATTTTATACCTCATTTGATTGGGTTGGGTGGCAACATACTCCAATGACCCAAAAAGTTCGCATCGTCGCCACTCAGTAATATACCGAAGGTATTTGTGTGTCTTGATTATATATATAAACTTTGTTTTATTGGTTTGGCGAATGAATGGCGAAAATTTTAATTGGAACCTATGTGACTCGCGTGTGTTCCCATTTTTGCTTTCTTGTACGTGGCATCGTGGAAATTCCAGGTATTCGATTGAATTTCTCTGCCGAGCTTTGTGAATGTTGCCATATGATAAAGTGCGGAAAAACTTTCTGCAATGGTTGCGCTTCTGGCAACAAACGCTGCCAAAAATATCATTGTTTTGTTATTTTAGCTTTCTGATGTCACGAAAAACCATTAGTTTGTTAATCTTCTGGCTTAGTTAAATAACACTCGTACTTGAAATCTTCACGAGCATGCCAAATACTTACAACTGTTCTCTCTCTATATATGTATATATGTAGAGCGGATAAAAAGTCAGGAACCTATAACCGATATTCGATTTGGGGAAAGCTACCGAAGAAATTGTATAAAAAAATGCGTCAGTTTTTTTTCCCGCGAAGTAGATGTCTGATAAAAGCTCTTGCTTTCGTGAATTTGCGTCCATGGAATGCCCAATAATGTTGTTGTCATGTATCTTTCAGTTGCCAACAATATATTTAATAGTTGAAGCGATATCGCCAGGTAATAGTACAAAATCCGTCTTGTTGTATGTACAATTGCCAAAAACGAGGAAATCGAAGATGTGTCGTAATTCACTTTATTTAGCGGTTATCACGTTTGTGACGCTTTCCGAATTCGAGAAACAAGTGCTGGATAAAGCGTATATATGCGTTCTTTACTCCATCACCATTGTATTGCTGGAAAACATCGAGCTTCGATCTCAAAACTACTTTTGGTGCGAGTAGACAAGCACAAATTTGTTCAAAAGTTACGCTATTCGGTGACGCGACGTTGCCATAGCGTTTCGAGCGCGTCCGCTCTTGGACTCGCGAGGTCCTTAAACATAGAGCGTCTGGTGGCGACGAGTTACATTTAATCGACATAACCTGGTCAGAACAATCGTATCGCAACATGTCTACTGCCGCAAAGAAAACCGTTCAGAAGCGGGCGCCTGCAGCGCATCCATCCTACAAGGAAATGGCAATGGCCGCCGTGAAAGCTACTCACACTAAAAATGGATCCTCGCGAGCCGCCATAAAGAAATACGTCGAAGCAAATTACAGCGTGAAATCAGATCAGGCGAAAATCCACCTTAAGAGGGCCCTCAAAAGTCTGGTCGACGAAGGCGCGCTTAAAACGGATTTGCCAAAAGCACCCAGAAGCTACAGACTTACCAAAAAGGAACCGCCAAAGAAAAATAAGACTGCGTCGGCACAGAAGAAAAAGCCAGCAGCCAAGAAGCCGAAGACTGCACCCGTGAAGAAGGCAGCCGCAAAGAAGCCCAAGGCTAAGAAAACCGCTACGGGAACCAAAAAGGCCACCGTAAAGAAGGTTGCGAAGAAGCCCGCCGCAAAGAAGGCGACAAAAAAGACTCCCAAAAGTCGGCCCCCAAAAAGAAGACTGTGAAAAAGACCGCCGCCAAAAAGAAGTAGTCAGACATAGGTGGGATCGCCAGAGATATAAAACGGCTCTTTTTAGAGCCACCCGAACATCATACACAAAGAGTTCGTCACTCGAAACCTCTGATCTTTTACGAGATTCAATTGGCTAACTACACGCCCTCGATCCCTTTGCCACGTGCTTTAACAAAATGGCGGGAAATATATTTCGCGCGGACCGATTGACGAACGAACAATAAATGAGTCGAAGGGCGGAAAAATGTGAGCGGACGCTCTCGAAGCGATAGCAAGGCGAAAAATTGCCCCGGTCCACGATAAAGAAATGTGAGCGGACGCTCTCGAAGCGATAGCAAGCAAGGCGTCAAAATGCCTCTAGTCCACGAGCAAGAAAACGCCTGTTACGAAAGAGCGGGAAATGTGGGGCGGACGCTTTCGAAGCGATAGCAAGCAAGGCGTAAAATTGCCTGAGTCCACGAGCAAGTCGACGATATATATCTAAATATAATGGTCAAGTGTGAAACTTCAAAATTAATGAAACAACCCCAGTTCTGACAATGGCATGGGTGGCTCTAAAAAGAGCCGTTGTTGAAACGTTCGTTGGATGAGCTATCTAACCGCCGAACCCGTAGAGAGTTCGTCCTTGTCTTTTCAGAGCGTACACGACGTCCAAGGCTGTAACAGTCTTTCTTTTGGCATGCTCGGTGTATGTCACGGCGTCACGGATAACATTTTCCAAGAATACTTTGAGAACTCCTCTAGTTTCTCGTAGATGAGTCCCGATATACGTTTGACACCTCCTCTGCGTGCCAAACGTCTGATTGCGGGCTTTGTGATTCCCTGGATGTTGTCACGCAACACTTTGCGATGACGCTTTGCTCCCCCCTTTCCCAAACCTTTTCCTCCTTTACCTCGTCCAGACATTGTTTACGGGTTTGCGTTTTTTGACAATGATAATTGCCAAACGCGCTATCGAGCTATAACCTCTCGCGGGGCGGCCGTCGTCGAAAAGGAGAGAAAAAATGGCGCGCAAAAGATGTCTAGCCAATTAGAAGACGTTACCCGGTCGGTACATATAGTCGCTTGAGGCTCGAGCTCTAAATCAGTTACGCGAGAGTATCTATCGTTGAACAAAAAAAAAATGGCCAGAACCAAGCAGGACCGCACGAAAGAGCACCGGGGGTAAGGCTCCCCGCAAGCAGCTTGCCACAAAGGCTGCGAGAAAGAGCGCACCTGCGACCGGCGGCGTCAAGAAGCCTCACCGATACAGGCCAGGCACAGTCGCTTTGAGAGAAATTCGCCGATACCAGAAATCGACCGAGTTGCTCATACGTAAGCTTCCTTTCCAGAGATTGGTTCGGGAAATTGCTCAGGACTTCAAAACGGACTTGCGCTTCCAAAGCAGCTCCGTAATGGCGCTGCAAGAGGCGAGCGAAGCTTACTTGGTCGGTCTCTTCGAAGACACTAACCTGTGCGCAATCCACGCAAAGCGTGTCACCATCATGCCCAAGGACATTCAACTGGCACGACGCATCAGAGGCGAACGTGCTTAGGCGTCATCGACTAATTACCAAACGGCTCTTTTCAGAGCCACCACATTATTGAACTAATTTGAGTTAAGACGAAGATATGAGTCGTTGCCTCGAAACTGCGACGCATCAGGGGCGTGTTGCTGACAGCGGTTCTTTTAGAGCCACCACGTTTTTTTGGAAGTTTTGAGTTTGTACTCGCGCTAATACCAACAGATAATAATAGTGAGTTTGCGTTTCCAATACTGACTACTTGTTGGTTGGCTACTGTGTCGACTCGAAATTACTTCTTCTTTCCACAAGAAACGCCGCCGTTCGCGACGTCTTTCTCCCGGAAGACTGTGAAACGCGTACCGGTCTCAAAAGTCCCGATGTCTGTCGTATGCGAACATACTTCGTTCGCATTGGGGTGAAAATTTGCGACGCAATATTTATATTTATATAACTCTCGTACAATATAGTGTGGGTGGTCCTGATAAGGACCGTTTTTTGTTTCGTTAGCCGCGAAAACGACTTACTTGGAGCTGGTGTATTTGGTGACGGCTTTTGTTCCCTCGGAAACAGCGTGTTTCGCGAGTTCGCCTGGCAGAAGCAAACGGACAGCAGTCTGGATTTCCCTACTGCTGATGGTTGAGCGTTTGTTGTAGTGTGCCAATCGAGACGATTCGCTGGCAATTCTTTCGAATACATCGTTGACGAACGAGTTCATGATGCTCATTGCCTTGCTGGAAATTCCAGTGTCGGGGTGTACCTGCTTCAGTACTTTGTAAATGTAGATGCTGAAGCTTTCTTTTCTCTTCGCTCTGCGCTTCTTTTTGTCGCCCTTCGGCGTCTGTTTCTTGCTTGACATTTTCTTGCTACCTTTAGTGGCCGGCATGTTGCTTTTTTGTCGGAATGAGGTGATCGAGTCTCACAAAATTATATATACAAGCGCGTATGTAAATGAGGCTGCGAGAGAGTCGCGTTTCGAGAAGAAGATCGATGTTAGTTTGTTTTTGTTCACCGCTGAACCGTTGTCGAGGTATAAATATCGCTTGGAGCGCGATCTCTCGTCATTCAATACCGTACGCACAAAAACGAAAGACATGTCTGGAAGAGGTAAAGGCGGCAAATCGAAGGCGAAGTCTAAGACCCGGTCGTCCCGCGCTGGGCTGCAATTTCCAGTCGGCAGAGTACACCGACTGCTCCGCAAAGGAAACTACGCGCAGCGTGTTGGAGCAGGGCACCCGTGTACCTCGCTGCAGTTCTGGAATATTTGAGCGCTGAAGTTCTCGAGTTGGCAGGCAATGCTGCCCGTGACAACAAGAAAAGCAGGATCATTCCTCGCCATCTGCAATTGGCTATTAGGAACGACGAAGAACTGAACAAGCTACTGGGCGGAGTCACAATCGCCCAAGGTGGTGTGTTACCCAACATCCAGGCCGTGCTTTTGCCAAAAAAGACGTCGAAGAGTTCTTAAGTCGGATCGCCACATTAAATCACATAAACGGCACTTTTCAGTGCCACCAACTCAAACACTGTCGAGTTTAATGTTTTGTCACAGCCGAGTCGAACATATTAGGTTGGTTCGCGCATCTATCCATCTGCCTTTGTATGTGACGGTCGGCAGTTGGTTCGTGAACCGTATGCGAACTTATCACTTTTATATTTCACGATAGTATTATGTAGAGAATTATGAAATTAACAGAAGAGTACACGTCCATTCAATTCTGCGAGTCGGATCATTCAGGCTTTACAAGAATTTGAAAGCCGGGTCGACAAAATTCTACTTGGAGGCGTAACAGCTCTCATGTTCATGGTATCGCAAAGCACGCAAACTCAAGAGATATTATTTTGAAGTCTTAGATATTTGATTGGTGGGCTGCCAAAAATATTATTCATCAGCAAACTTGAACCCATTTCTGCCATCGGGATGGTCAAAGTCGAGTTATTTATCTACTTTCCTTCAGATCCTCCAACGTGTTTTCGGCCCGAACCCCGTTTCTAGTGTAAAGCAATGACGTGGCAAATTGTACCTCGGCTTTTTGTAAAACTCTTCGCCGATGATACATATAAAAAACTCAATACCTTCTGATGTACTTACTCAACTTTTCCAGCAAAGATATACGTAATTTCCAAAATACCAGAGAAAGAATGAAATCCTACAAATTACCGACAAATCCAGAAAAATTCTCACACTATGATATTTAATTATCACCGTGATAACAAAAACAAATATTCACCCACCATCAATTTAACAATGAATGGCCCCAAATTGAAGAAGATTTATGACTTTGCAAAATATTTTGCGTTATCGATACTAAACTGGAATGTGATAACCGCCTTGAATTACATGTTTTACTTGTGCACTTTCACTTGTTGCATTCCCAGATATGCAAATTTTTAGAATAATATGTATCTGCATGCTAACCATTTGGTCCCGAACTTTTCTATGATCTGCATAATTGTATGCAATACAAATACAGAAAGTGAATGAATTAGATAGCATAACTCAGAATAGCACCTTTCACCATGAAACAGTAATTTCAAATATCCAAATTGAAAAAAAAGAAGAAACCAGACAAGATATGATATATATATAATGAACGAACAAGAGTGGATGTGTTGATGGAATTGGTACTGAGCCGGTTTTATATTTTATACCCTCATTTGATTGGGTTGGGTGGCAACATACTCCAATGACCCAAAAAGTTCGCATCGTCGCCACTCAGTAATATACCGAAGGTATTTGTGTGTCTTGATTATATATATAAACTTTGTTTTATTGGTTTGGCGAATGAATGGCGAAAATTTTAATTGGAACCTATGTGACTCGCGTGTGTTCCCATTTTTGCTTTCTTGTACGTGGCATCGTGGAAATTCCAGGTATTCGATTGAATTTCTCTGCCGAGCTTTGTGAATGTTGCCATATGATAAAGTGCGGAAAAACTTTCTGCAATGGTTGCGCTTCTGGCAACAAACGCTGCCAAAATATCATTGTTTTGTTATTTTAGCCTTTCTGATGTCACGAAAAACCATTAGTTTGTTAATCTTCTGGCTTAGTTAAATAACACTCGTACTTGAAATCTTCACGAGCATGCCAAATACTTACAACTGTTCTCTCTCTATATATGTATATATGTAGAGCGGATAAAAGTCAGGAACCTATAACCGATATTCGATTTGGGGAAAGCTACCGAAGAAATTGTATAAAAAAATGCGTCAGTTTTTTTTCCCGCGAAGTAGATGTCTGATAAAAGCTCTTGCTTTCGTGAATTTGCGTCCATGGAATGCCCCAATAATGTTGTTGTCATGTATCTTTCAGTTGCCAACAATATATTTAATAGTTGAAGCGATATCGCCAGGTAATAGTACAAAATCCGTCTTGTTGTATGTACAATTGCCAAAAACGAGGAAATCGAAGATGTGTCGTAATTCACTTTATTTAGCGGTTATCACGTTGTGACGCTTTCCGAATTCGAGAAACAAGTGCTGGATAAAGCGTATATATGCGTTCTTTACTCCATCACCATTGTATTGCTGGAAAACATCGAGCTTCGATCTCAAAACTACTTTTGGTGCGAGTAGACAAGCACAAATTTGTTCAAAAGTTACGCTATTCGGTGACGCGACGTTGCATAGCGTTTCGAGCGCGTCCGCTCTTGGACTCGCGAGGTCCTTAAACAT
>NW_027556473.1:0-23596 GCF_964204865.1 Styela clava
TTAGCAGGGTTATTGGTGTTTTTTGACGGTTTATCACTGTTTTTAAGCGTTTTAGCAGGGTTATTGGTGTTTTTTGACGGTTTTTCACTGTTTTTAAGCGTTTTAGCAGGGTTATTGGTGTTTTTTGACGGTTTTTCACTGTTTTTAAGCGTTTTGGCAGGGTTATTGGTGTTTTTGACGGTTTTTCACTGTTTTTAAGCGTTTTAGCATGGTTATTGGTGTTTTTTGACGGTTTTTCACTGTTTTTAAGCGTTTTAGCAGGGTTATTGGTGTTTTTTGACGGTTTTTCACTGTTTTTAAGCGTTTTAGCAGGGTTATTGGTGTTTTTTGACGGTTTTTTCACTGTTTTTAAGCGTTTTAGCAGGGTTATTGGTGTTTTTTGACGGTTTTTCACTGTTTTTAAGCGTTTTAGCAGAGTTATTGGTGTTTTTTGACGGTTTTTCACTGTTTTTAAGCGTTTTAGCAGGGTTATTGGTGTTTTTTGACGGTTTTTCACTGTTTTTAAGCGTTTTAGCAGAGTTATTGGTGTTTTTTGACGGTTTTTCACTGTTTTCAAGCGTTTTAGCAGGGTTATTGGTGTTTTTTGACGGTTTTTCACTGTTTTTAAGCGTTTTAGCAGGGTTATTGGTGTTTTTCACTGTTTTTAAGCGTTTTAGCAGGGTTATTGGTGTTTTTTGACGGTTTTTCACTGTTTTTAAGCGTTTTAGCAGGGTTATTGGTGTTTTTTGACGGTTTTTCACTGTTTTTAAGCGTTCCCTTAAAAACAGTGAAAAACAGTCAAAAAACACCAATAACCCTGCTAAAACGCTTAAAAACAGTGAAAAACCGTCAAAAAACACCAATAACCCTGCTAAAACACCAATAAAACAGTGAAAAACCGTCAAAAAACACCAATAACCCTGCTAAAACGCTTAAAAACAGTGAAAAACCGTCAAAAAACACCAATAACCCTGCTAAAACGCTTAAAAACAATGAAAAACCGTCAAAAAACACCAATAACCATGCTAAAACGCTTAAAAAACACCAGGGTTATTGGTGTTTTTTGACTGTTTTTCACTGTTTTTAAGCGTTTTAGCAGGGTTATTGGTGTTTTTGACGGTTTTTCACTGTTTTTAAGCGTTTTAGCAGGGTTATTGGTGTTTTTTGACGGTTTTTCACTGTTTTTAAGCGTTTTGGCAGGGTTATTGGTGTTTTTGACGGTTTTTCACTGTTTTTAAGGGAACGCTTAAAAACAGTGAAAAACCGTCAAAAAACACCAATAACCCTGCTAAAACGCTTAAAAACAGTGAAAAACCGTCAAAAAACACCAATAACCCTGCTAAAACGCTTAAAAACAGTGAAAAACCGTCAAAAAACACCAATAACCATGCTAAAACGCTTAAAAACAGTGAAAAACCGTCAAAAACACCAATAACCCTGCCAAAACGCTTAAAAACAGTGAAAAACAGTCAAAAAACACCAATAACCCTGCTAAAACGCTTAAAAACAGTGAAAAACCGTCAAAAACACCAATAACCCTGCTAAAACGCTTAAAAACAGTGAAAAACAGTCAAAAAACACCAATAACCCTGCTAAAACGCTTAAAAACAGTGAAAAACCGTCAAAAAACACCAATAACCCTGCTAAAACACCAATAAAACAGTGAAAAACCGTCAAAAAACACCAATAACCCTGCTAAAACGCTTAAAAACAGTGAAAAACCGTCAAAAAACACCAATAACCCTGCTAAAACGCTTAAAAACAGTGAAAAACCGTCAAAAAACACCAATAACCATGCTAAAACGCTTAAAAACAGTGAAAAACCGTCAAAAACACCAATAACCCTGCCAAAACGCTTAAAAACAGTGAAAAACCGTCAAAAAACACCAATAACCCTGCTAAAACGCTTAAAAACAGTGAAAAACCGTCAAAAAACACCAATAACCCTGCTAAAACGCTTAAAAACAGTGATAAACCGTCAAAAAACACCAATAACCCTGCTAAAAAGCTTAAAAACAGTGAAAAACCGTCAAAAAACACCAATAACCCTGCTAAAACGCTTAAAAACAGTGAAAAACCGTCAAAAAACATCAATAACCCTGCTAAAACGCTTAAAAACAGTGAAAAACCGTCAAAAAACACCAATAACCTTGCTAAAACGCTTAAAAACAGTGAAAAACCGTCAAAAAACACCAATAACCCTGCTAAAACGCTTAAAAACAGTGAAAAACAGTCAAAAAACACCAATAACCCTGCTAAAACGCTTAAAAACAGTGAAAAACCGTCAAAAACACCAATAACCCTGCTAAAACGCTTAAAAACAGTGAAAAACCGTCAAAAAACACCAATAACCATGCTAAAACGCTTAAAAACAGTGAAAAACCGTCAAAAAACACCAATAACCCTGCTAAAACGCTTAAAAACAGTGAAAAACCGTCAAAAAACACCAATAACCCTGCTAAAACGCTTAAAAACAGTGAAAAACCGTCAAAAAACACCAATAACCCTGCTAAAACGCTTAAAAACAGTGAAAAACCGTCAAAAAACACCAATAACCCTGCTAAAACGCTTAAAAACAGTGAAAAACCGTCAAAAAACACCAATAACCCTGCTAAAACGCTTAAAAACAGTGAAAAACCGTCAAAAAACACCAATAACCCTGCTAAAACGCTTAAAAACAGTGAAAACCCGTCAAAAAACACCAATAACCCTGCTAAAACGCTTAAAAACAGTGAAAAACCGTCAAAAAACACCAATAACCCTGCTAAAACGCTTAAAAACAGTGAAAAACAGTCAAAAAACACCAATAACCCTGCTAAAACGCTTAAAAACAGTGAAAAACCGTCAAAAAACACCAATAACCCTGCTAAAACGCTTAAAAACAGTGAAAAACCGTCAAAAAACATCAATAACCCTGCTAAAACACTTAAAAACAGTGAAAAACCGTCAAAAAACACCAATAACCCTGCTAAAACGCTTGAAAACAGTGAAAAACCGTCAAAAAACACCAATAACTCTGCTAAAACGCTTAAAACAGTGAAAAACCGTCAAAAAACACCAATAACCCTGCTAAAACGCTTAAAAACAGTGAAAAACCGTCAAAAAACACCAATAACTCTGCTAAAACGCTTAAAAACAGTGAAAAACCGTCAAAAAACACCAATAACCCTGCTAAAACGCTTAAAAACAGTGAAAAAACCGTCAAAAAACACCAATAACCCTGCTAAAGCGCTTAAAAACAGTGAAAAACCGTCAAAAAACACCAATAACCCTGCTAAAACGCTTAAAAACAGTGAAAAACCGTCAAAAAACACCAATAACCATGCAAAAACGCTTAAAAACAGTGAAAAACCGTCAAAAACACCAATAACCCTGCTAAAACGCTTAAAAACAGTGAAAAACCGTCAAAAAACACCAATAACCCTGCTAAAACGCTTAAAAACAGTGAAAAACCGTCAAAAAACACCAATAACCCTGCTAAAACGCTTAAAAACAGTGAAAAACCGTCAAAAAACACCAATAACCCTGCTAAAACGCTTAAAAACAGTGAAAACCCGTCAAAAAACACCAATAACCCTGCTAAAACGCTTAAAAACAGTGAAAAACCGTCAAAAAACACCAATAACCCTGCTAAAACGCTTAAAAACAGTGAAAAAAAGTCAAAAAACACCAATAACCCTGCTAAAACGCTTAAAAACAGTGAAAAACCGTCAAAAAACACCAATAACCCTGCTAAAACGCTTAAAAACAGTGAAAAACCGTCAAAAAACACCAATAACCCTGCTAAAACGCTTAAAAACAGTGAAAAACCGTCAAAAAACACCAATAACCCTGCTAAAACGCTTGAAAACAGTGAAAAACCGTCAAAAAACACCAATAACTCTGCTAAAACGCTTAAAAACAGTGAAAAACCGTCAAAAAACACCAATAACCCTGCTAAAACGCTTAAAAACAGTGAAAAACCGTCAAAAAACACCAATAACCCTGCTAAAACGCTTAAAAACAGTGAAAAACCGTCAAAAATCACCAATAACCCTGCTAAAACGCTTAAAAACAGTGAAAAAACGTCAAAAAACACCAATAACCCTGCTAAAACGCTTAAAAACAGTGAAAAACCGTCATAAAACACCAATAACCCTGCTAAAACGCTTAAAAACAGAGAAAAACCGTCAAAAAACACCAATAACACTGCTAAAACCCTTAAAAACAGTGAAAAACCGTCAAAAAACACCAATAACCCTGCTAAAACGCTTAAAAACAGTGAAAAACCGTCAAAAAACACCAATAACCCTGCTAAAACGCTTAAAAACAGTGAATAACCGTCAAAAAACACCAATAACCCTGCTAAAACGCTTAAAAACAGTGAAAAACCGTCAAAAAACACCAATAACCCTGCTAAAACGCATAAAACAGTGAAAAACGTCGAAAAACACCAATAACCCTGCTAAAACGCCTAAAAACAGTGAAAAACCGTCAGAAAACACCAATAACCCTGCTAAAACGCTTAAAAACAATGAAAAACCGTAAAAAAAAACACAAATAACCCTGCTAAAACGCTTAAAAACAATGAAAAACCGTCAAAAAACACCAATAACCCTGCTAAAACGCTTAAAAACAGTGAAAAACCGTCAAAAAACACCAATAACCCTGATAAAACGCCTAAAAACAGTGAAAACCCGTCGAAAAACAACAATAACCCTGCTAAAACGCTTAAAAACAGTGAAAAACCGTCAAAAAACACCAATAACCATGCTAAAACGCTTAAAAACAGTGAAAAACCGTCAAAAAACACCAATAACCCTGCTAAAACGCTTAAAAACAGTGAAAAACCGTCAAAAAACACCAATAACCCTGCTAAAACGCTTAAAAACAGTGAAAAACCGTCAAAAAACACCAATAACCCTGCTAAAACGCTTAAAAACAGTGAAAAACCGTCAAAAAACACCAATAACACTGCTAAAACGTTTAAAAACAGTGAAAAACCGTCAAAAAACACCAATAACCCTGCTAAAACGCTTAAAAACAGTGAAAAACCGTCAAAAAACACCAATAACCCTGCTAAAACGCTTAAAAACAGTGAAAAACCGTCAAAAAACACCAATAACCCTGTTAAAACGCTTAAAAACAGTGAAAAACCGTCAAAAAACACCAATAACCCTGCTAAAACGCTTAAAAACAGTGAAAAACCGTCAAAAAACACCAATAACCCTGCTAAAACGCTTAAAAACAGTGAAAAACCGTCAAAAAACACCAATAACCCTGCTAAAACGCTTAAAAACAGTGAAAAACCGTCAAAAAACACCAATAACCCTGCCAAAACGCTTAAAAACAGTGAAAAACCGTCAAAAAACACCAATAACCCTGCTAAAACGCTTAAAAACAGTGAAAAACCGTCAAAAAACACCAATAACCCTGCTAAAACGCTTAAAAACAGTGAAAAACCGTCAAAAACACCAATAACCCTGCTAAAACGCTTAAAAACAGTGAAAAACCGTCAAAAAACACCAATAACCCTGCTAAAACGCTTAAAAACAGTGAAAAACCGTCAAAAAACACCAATAACCCTGCTAAAACGCTTAAAAACAGTGAAAACCCGTCAAAAAACACCAATAACCCTGCTAAAACGCTTAAAAACAGTGAAAAACCGTCAAAAAACACCAATAACCCTGCCAAAACGCTTAAAAACAGTGAAAAACCGTCAAAAACACCAATAACCCTGCTAAAACGCTGAAAAACAGTGAAAAACCGTCAAAAAACACCAATAACCCTGCTAAAACGCTCAAAAACAGTGAAAAACCGTCAAAAAACACCAATAACCCTGCGAAAACGCTTAAAAACAGTGAAAAACCGTCAAAAAACACCAATAACCCTGCTAAAACGCTTAAAAACAGTGAAAAACCGTCAAAAAACACCAATAACCCTGCTAAAACGCTTAAAAACAGTGAAAAACCGTCAAAAAACACCAATAACCCTGCTAAAACGCTTAAAAACAGTGAAAAACCGTCAAAAAACACCAATAACCCTGCTAAAACGCTTAAAAACAGTGAAAAACCGTCGAAAAACACCAATAACCCTGCTAAAACGCTTAAAAACAGTGAAAAACCGTCAAAAAACACCAATAACCCTGCTAAAACGCTCAAAAACAGTGAAAAACCGTCAAAAAACACCAATAACCCTGCTAAAACGCTTAAAAACAGTGAAAAACCGTCAAAAAACACCAATAACCCTGCTAAAACGCTTAAAAACAGTGAAAAACCGTCAAAAAACACCAATAACCCTGCCAAAACGCTTAAAAACAGTGAAAAACCGTCAAAAAACACCAATAACCCTGCTAAAACGCTTAAAAACAGTGAAAACCGTCAAAAAACACCAATAACCCTGCTAAAACGCTTAAAAACAGTGAAAAACCGTCAAAAACACCAATAACCCTGCTAAAACGCTTAAAAACAGTGAAAAACCGTCAAAAAACACCAATAACCCTGCTAAAACGCTTAAAAACAGTGAAAAACCGTCAAAAAACACCAATAACCCTGCTAAAACGCTTAAAAAACAGTGAAAACCCGTCAAATAACACCCAATAACCCTGCTAAAACGCTTAAAAACAGTGAAAAACCGTCAAAAAACACCAATAACCCTGCCAAAACGCTTAAAAACAGTGAAAAACCGTCAAAAAACACCAATAACCCTGCTAAAACGCTGAAAAACAGTGAAAAACCGTCAAAAAACACCAATAACCCTGCTAAAACGCTCAAAAACAGTGAAAAACCGTCAAAAAACACCAATAACCCTGCGAAAACGCTTAAAAACAGTGAAAAACCGTCAAAAAACACCAATAACCCTGCCAAAACGCTTAAAAACAGTGAAAAACCATCAAAAAACACCAATAACCCTGCCAAAACGCTTAAAAACAGTGAAAAACCGTCAAAAAAACACCAATAACCCTGCCAAAACGCTTAAAAACAGTGAAAAACCATCAAAAAACACCAATAACCCTGCTAAAACGCTTAAAAACAGTGAAAAACCGTCAAAAACACCAATAACCCTGCTAAAACGCTTAAAAACAGTGAAAAACCGTCAAAAAACACCAATAACCCTGCTAAAACGCTTAAAAACAGTGAAAAACCGTCAAAAAACACCAATAACCCTGCTAAAACGCTTAAAAACAGTGAAAACCCGTCAAAAAACACCAATAACCCTGCTAAAACGCTTAAAAACAGTGAAAAACCGTCAAAAAACACCAATAACCCTGCCAAAACGCTTAAAAACAGTGAAAAACCGTCAAAAACACCAATAACCCTGCTAAAACGCTGAAAAACAGTGAAAAACCGTCAAAAAACACCAATAACCCTGCTAAAACGCTCAAAAACAGTGAAAAACCGTCAAAAAACACCAATAACCCTGCGAAAACGCTTAAAAACAGTGAAAAACCGTCAAAAAACACCAATAACCCTGCCAAAACGCTTAAAAACAGTGAAAAACCATCAAAAAACACCAATAACCCTGCCAAAACGCTTAAAAACAGTGAAAAACCGTCAAAAAACACCAATAACCCTGCCAAAACGCTTAAAAACAGTGAAAATCCGTCAAAAAACACCAATAACCCTGCTAAAACGCTTAAAAACAGTGAAAAACCGTCAAAAAACACCAATAACCCTGCTAAAACGCTTAAAAACAGTGAAAAACCGTCAAAAAACACCAATAACCCTGCTAAAACGCTTAAAAACAGTGAAAAACCGTCAAAAAACACCAATAACCCTGCTAAAACGCTTAAAAACAGTGAAAAACCGTCAGAAAACACCAATAACCCTGCTAAAACGCTTAAAAACATTGAAAAACCGTCAAAAAACACCAATAACCCTGCTAAAACGCTTAAAAACAGTGAAAAACCGTCAAAAAACACCAATAACCCTGCTAAAACGCTTAAAAACAGTGAAAAACCGTCAAAAAACACCAATAACCCTGCTAAAACGCTTAAAAACAGTGAAAAACCGTCAAAAAACACCAATAACCCTGCTAAAACGCTTAAAAACAGTGAAAAACCGTCAAAAAACACCAATAACCCTGCTTAAACGCTTAAAAACAGTGAAAAACCGTCGAAAAACACCAATAACCCTGCTAAAACGCTTAAAAACAGTGAAAAACCGTCAAAAAACACCAATAACCCTGCTAAAACGCTTAAAAACAGTGAAAAACCGTCAAAAAACACCAATAACCCTGCTAAAACGCTTAAAAACAGTGAAAAACCGTCAAAAAACACCAATAACCCTGCTAAAACGCTTAAAAACAGTGAAAAACCGTCAAAAAACACCAATAACCCTGCCAAAACGCTTAAAAACAGTGAAAAACCGTCAAAAAACACCAATAACCCTGCTAAAACGCTTAAAAACAGTGAAAAACCGTCAAAAAACACCAATAACCCTGCTAAAACGCTTAAAAACAGTGAAAAACCGTCAAAAACACCAATAACCCTGCTAAAACGCTTAAAAACAGTGAAAAATCGTCAAAAAACACCAATAACCCTGCTAAAACGCTTAAAAACAGTGAAAAACCGTCAAAAAACACCAATAACCCTGCTAAAACGCTTAAAAACAGTGAAAACCCGTCAAATAACACCAATAACCCTGCTAAAACGCTTAAAAACAGTGAAAAACCTTCAAAAAACACCAATAACCCTGCCAAAACGCTTAAAAACAGTGAAAAACCGTCAAAAAACACCAATAACCCTGCTAAAACGCTGAAAAACAGTGAAAAACCGTCAAAAAACACCAATAACCCTGCTAAAACGCTCAAAAACAGTGAAAAACCGTCAAAAAACACCAATAACTCTGCTAAAACGCTTAAAAACAGTGAAAAACCGTCAAAAAACACCAATAACCCTGCTAAAACGCTTAAAAACAGTGAAAAACCGTCAAAAAATACTATTAACCCTGCTAAAACGCTTAAAAACATTGAAAAACCGTCAAAAAACACCAATAACCCTGCTAAAACGCTTAAAAACAGTGAAAAACCGTCAAAAAACACCAATAACCCTGCTAAAACGCTTAAAAACAGTGAAAAACCGTCAAAAAACACCAATAACCCTGCTAAAACGCTTAAAAACAGTGAAAAACCGTCAAAAAACACCAATAACCCTGCTAAAACGCTTAAAAACAGTGAAAAACCGTCAAAAAACACCAATAACCCTGCTAAAACGCTTAAAAACAGTGAAAAACCGTCAAAAAACACCAATAACCCTGCTAAAACGCTTAAAAACAGTGAAAAACCGTCAAAAAACACCAATAACCCTGCTAAAACGCTTAAAAACAGTGAAAAACCGCCAAAAAACACCAATAACCCTGCTAAAACGCTTAAAAACAGTAAAAAACTGTCAAAAAACACCAATAACCCTGCTAAAACGCCTAAAAACAGTGAAAAACCGTCAAAAAACACCAATAACCCTGCTTAAACGCTTAAAAACAGTGAAAAACCGTCAAAAAATACTATTAACCCTGCTAAAACGCTTAAAAACAGTGAAAAACCGTCAAAAAACACCAATAACCCTGCTAAAACGCTTAAAAACAGTGAAAAACCGTCAAAAAACACCAATAACCCTGCTAAAACGCTTAAAAACAGTGAAAAACCGTCAAAAAACACCAATAACCCTGCTAAAACGCTTAAAAACAGTGAAAAACCGTCAAAAAACACCAATAACCCTGCTAAAACGCTTAAAAACAGTGAAAAACCGTCAAAAAACACCAATAACCCTGCTAAAACGCTTAAAAACAGTGAAAAACCGCCAAAAAACACCAATAACCCTGCTAAAACGCTTAAAAACAGTGAAAAACTGTCAAAAAACACCAATAACCCTGCTAAAACGCCTAAAAACAGTGAAAAACCGTCAAAAAACATCAATAACCCTGCTTAAACGCTTAAAAACAGTGAAAAACCGTCAAAAAACACCAATAATCCTGCTAAAACGCTTAAAAACAGTGAAAAACCGTCAAAAAACACCAATAACCCTGCTAAAACGCTTAAAAACAGTGGAAAACCGTCAAAAAACACCAATAACCCTGCCAAAACGCTTAAAAACAGTGAAAAAACCGTCAAAAAACACCAATAACCCTGCTAAAACGTTTAAAAACAGTGAAAAACCGTCAAAAAACACCAATAACCCTGCTAAAACGCTTAAAAACAGTGAAAAACCATAAAAAAACACCAATAACCCTGCCAAAACGCTTAAAAACAGTGAAAAACCTTCAAAAAACACCAATAACCCTGCCAAAACGCTTAAAAACAGTGAAAATCCGTCAAAAAACACCAATAACCCTGCTAAAACGCTTAAAAACAGTGAAAAACCGTCAAAAAACACCAATAACCCTGCTAAAACGCTTAAAAACAGTGAAAAACCGTCAAAAAACACCAATAACCCTGCTAAAACGCTTAAAAACAGTGAAAAACCGTCAAAAAACACCAATAACCCTGCTAAAACGCTTAAAAACAGTGAAAAACCGTCAGAAAACACCAATAACCCTGCTAAAACGCTTAAAAACATTGAAAAACCGTCAAAAAACACCAATAACCCTGCTAAAACGCTTAAAAACAGTGAAAAACCGTCAAAAAACACCAATAACCCTGCTAAAACGCTTAAAAACAGTGAAAAACCGTCAAAAAACACCAATAACCCTGCTAAAACGCTTAAAAACAGTGAAAAACCGTCAAAAAACACCAATAACCCTGCTAAAACGCTTAAAAACAGTGAAAAACCGTCAAAAAACACCAATAACCCTGCTAAAACGCTTAAAAACAGTGAAAAACCGTCGAAAAACACCAATAACCCTGCTAAAACGCTTAAAAACTGTGAAAAACCGTCAAAAAACACCAATAACCCTGCTAAAACGCTTAAAAACAGTGAAAAACCGTCAAAAAACACCAATAACCCTGCTAAAACGCTTAAAAACAGTGAAAAACCGTCAAAAAACACCAATAACCCTGCTAAAACGCTTAAAAACAGTGAAAAACCGTCAAAAAACACCAATAACCCTGCCAAAACGCTTAAAAACAGTGAAAAACCGTCAAAAAACACCAATAACCCTGCTAAAACGCTTAAAAACAGTGAAAAACCGTCAAAAAACACCAATAACCCTGCTAAAACGCTTAAAAACAGTGAAAAACCGTCAAAAACACCAATAACCCTGCTAAAACGCTTAAAAACAGTGAAAAACCGTCAAAAAACACCAATAACCCTGCTAAAACGCTTAAAAACAGTGAAAAACCGTCAAAAAACACCAATAACCCTGCTAAAACGCTTAAAAACAGTGAAAACCCGTCAAATAACACCAATAACCCTGCTAAAACGCTTAAAAACAGTGAAAAACCGTCAAAAAACACCAATAACCCTGCCAAAACGCTTAAAAACAGTGAAAAACCGTCAAAAAACACCAATAACCCTGCTAAAACGCTTAAAAACAGTGAAAAACCGTCAAAAAACACCAATAACCCTGCTAAAACGCTCAAAAACAGTGAAAAACCGTCAAAAAACACCAATAACTCTGCTAAAACGCTTAAAAACAGTGAAAAACCGTCAAAAAACACCAATAACCCTGCTAAAACGCTTAAAAACAGTGAAAAACCGTCAAAAAATACTATTAACCCTGCTAAAACGCTTAAAAACATTGAAAAACCGTCAAAAAACACCAATAACCCTGCTAAAACGCTTAAAAACAGTGAAAAACCGTCAAAAAACACCAATAACCCTGCTAAAACGCTTAAAAACAGTGAAAAACCGTCAAAAAACACCAATAACCCTGCTAAAACGCTTAAAAACAGTGAAAAACCGTCAAAAAACACCAATAACCCTGCTAAAACGCTTAAAAACAGTGAAAAACCGTCAAAAAACACCAATAACCCTGCTAAAACGCTTAAAAACAGTGAAAAACCGTCAAAAAACACCAATAACCCTGCTAAAACGCTTAAAAACAGTGAAAAACCGCCAAAAAACACCAATAACCCTGCTAAAACGCTTAAAAACAGTAAAAAACTGTCAAAAAACACCAATAACCCTGCTAAAACGCCTAAAAACAGTGAAAAACCGTCAAAAAACACCAATAACCCTGCTTAAACGCTTAAAAACAGTGAAAAACCGTCAAAAAATACTATTAACCCTGCTAAAACGCTTAAAAACAGTGAAAAACCGTCAAAAAACACCAATAACCCTGCTAAAACGCTTAAAAACAGTGAAAAACCGTCAAAAAACACCAATAACCCTGCTAAAAAACGCTTAAAAACAGTGAAAAACCGTCAAAAAACACCAATAACCCTGCTAAAACGCTTAAAAACAGTGAAAAACCGTCAAAAAACACCAATAACCCTGCTAAAACGCTTAAAAACAGTGAAAAACCGTCAAAAAACACCAATAACCCTGCTAAAACGCTTAAAAACAGTGAAAAACCGCCAAAAAACACCAATAACCCTGCTAAAACGCTTAAAAACAGTGAAAAACCGCCAAAAAACACCAATAACCCTGCTAAAACGCTTAAAAACAGTGAAAAACCGTCAAAAAACACCAATAACCCTGCTAAAACGCTTAAAAACAGTGGAAAACCGTCAAAAAACACCAATAACCCTGCCAAAACGCTTAAAAACAGTGAAAAACCGTCAAAAAACACCAATAACCCTGCTAAAACGTTTAAAAACAGTGAAAAACCGTCAAAAAACACCAATAACCCTGCTAAAACGCTCAAAAACAGTGAAAAACCGTCAAAAAACACCAATAACCCTGCCAAAACGCTTAAAAACAGTGAAAAACCGTCAAAAAACACCAATTACCCTGCTAAAACGCTTAAAAACAGTGGAAAACCGTCAAAAAACACCAATAACCCTGCTAAAACGCTTAAAAACAGTGAAAAACCGTCAAAAACACCAATAACCCTGCTAAAACGCTTAAAAACAGTGAAAAACCGTCAAAAAACACCAATAACCCTGCTAAAACGCTTAAAAACAGTGAAAAACCGTCAAAAAACACCAATAACCCTGCTAAAACGATTAAAAACAGTGAAAAACCGTCAAAAAACACCAATAACCCTGCTAAAACGCTTAAAAACAGTGAAAAACCGTCAAAAAACACCAATAACCCTGCTAAAACGATTAAAAACAGTGAAAAACCGTCCAAAAACACCAATAACCCTGCTAAAACGCTTAAAAACAGTGAAAAACCGTCAAAAAACACCAATAACCATGCTAAAACGCTTAAAAACAGTGAAAAACCGTCAAAAAACACCAATAACCCTGCTAAAACGCTTAAAAACAGTGAAAAACCGTCAAAAAACACCAATAACCCTGCTAAAACGCTTAAAAACAGTGAAAAACCGCCAAAAAACACCAATAACCCTGCTAAAACGCTTAAAAACAGTGAAAAACTGTCAAAAAACACCAATAACCCTGCTAAAACGCCTAAAAACAGTGAAAAACCGTCAAAAAACACCAATAACCCTGCTTAAACGCTTAAAAACAGTGAAAAACCGCCAAAAAACACCAATAACCCTGCTAAAACGCTTAAAAACAGTGAAAAACCGTCAAAAAACACCAATAACCCTGCTAAAACGCTTAAAAACAGTGAAAAACCGTCAAAAAACACCAATAATCCTGCTAAAACGCTTAAAAACAGTGAAAAACCGTCAAAAAACACCAATTACCCTGCTAAAACGCTTAAAAACAGTGGAAAACCGTCAAAAAACACCAATAACCCTGCTAAAACGCTTAAAAACAGTGAAAAACCGTCAAAAACACCAATAACCCTGCTAAAACGCTTAAAAACAGTGAAAAACCGTCAAAAAACACCAATAACCCTGCTAAAACGCTTAAAAACAGTGAAAAACCGTCAAAAAACACCAATAACCCTGCTAAAACGATTAAAAACAGTGAAAAACCGTCAAAAAACACCAATAACCCTGCTAAAACGCTTAAAAACAGTGAAAAACCGTCAAAAAACACCAATAACCCTGCTAAAACGATTAAAAACAGTGAAAAACCGTCCAAAAACACCAATAACCCTGCTAAAACGCTTAAAAACAGTGAAAAACCGTCAAAAAACACCAATAACCCTGCTAAAACGCTTAAAAACAGTGAAAAACCGTCAAAAAACACCAATAACCCTGCTAAAACGCTTAAAAACAGTGAAAAACCGTCAAAAAACACCAATAACCCTGCTAAAACGCTTAAAAACAGTGAAAAACCGCCAAAAAACACCAATAACCCTGCTAAAACGCTTAAAAACAGTGAAAAACTGTCAAAAAACACCAATAACCCTGCTAAAACGCCTAAAAACAGTGAAAAACCGTCAAAAAACACCAATAACCCTGCTTAAACGCTTAAAAACAGTGAAAAACCGTCAAAAAATACTATTAACCCTGCTAAAACGCTTAAAAACAGTGAAAAACCGTCAAAAAACACCAATAACCCTGCTAAAACGCTTAAAAACAGTGAAAAACCGTCAAAAAACACCAATAACCCTGCTAAAACGCTTAAAAACAGTGAAAAACCGTCAAAAAACACCAATAACCCTGCTAAAACGCTTAAAAACAGTGAAAAACCGTCAAAAAACACCAATAACCCTGCTAAAACGCTTAAAAACAGTGAAAAACCGCCAAAAAACACCAATAACCCTGCTAAAACGCTTAATAACAGTGAAAAACTGTCAAAAAACACCAATAACCCTGCTAAAACGCCTAAAAACAGTGAAAAACCGTCAAAAAACATCAATAACCCTGCTTAAACGCTTAAAAACAGTGAAAAACCGTCAAAAAACACCAATAACCCTGCTAAAACGCTTAAAAACAGTGAAAAACCGTCAAAAAACACCAATAACCCTGCTTAAACCCCCTAAAAACAGTGAAAAACCGTCAAAAAACACCAATAACCCTGCTAAAACGCTTAAAAACAGTGGAAAACCGTCAAAAAACACCAATAACCCTGCCAAAACGCTTAAAAACAGTGAAAAACCGTCAAAAAACACCAATAACCCTGCTAAAACGTTTAAAAACAGTGAAAAACCGTCAAAAAACACCAATAACCCTGCTAAAACGCTTAAAAACAGTGAAAAACCGTCAAAAAACAACAATAACCCTGCCAAAACGCTTAAAAACAGTGAAAAACCGTCAAAAAACACCAATTACCCTGCTAAAACGCTTAAAAACAGTGGAAAACCGTCAAAAAACACCAATAACTCTGCTAAAACGCTTAAAAACAGTGAAAAACCGTCAAAAACACCAATAACCCTGCTAAAACGCTTAAAAACAGTGAAAAACCGTCAAAAAACACCAATAACCCTGCTAAAACGCTTAAAAACAGTGAAAAACCGTCAAAAAACACCAATAACCCTGCTAAAACGATTAAAAACAGTGAAAAACCGTCCAAAAACACCAATAACCCTGCTAAAACGCCTAAAAACAGTGAAAAACCGTCAAAAAACACCAATAACCCTGCCAAAACGCTTAAAAACAGTGAAAAACCGTCAAAAAACACCAATAACCCTGCTAAAACGCTTAAAAACAGTGAAAAACCGTCAAAAAACACCAATAACCCTGCTAAAACGCTCAAAAACAGTGAAAAACCGTCAAAAAACACCAATAACCCTTCTAAAACGCTTAAAAACAGTGAAAAACCGTCAAAAAACACCAATAACCCTGCCAAAACGCTTAAAAACAGTGAAAAACCGTCAAAAAACACCAATAACCCTGCCAAAACGCTTAAAAACAGTGAAAAACCGTCAAAAAACACCAATAACCCTGCTAAAACGCTTAAAAACAGTGAAAAACCGTCAAAAAACACCAATAACCCTGCTAAAACGATTAAAAACAGTGAAAAACCGTCAAAAAACACCAATAACCCTGCTAAAACGCTTAAAAACAGTGAAAAACCGTCAAAAAACACCAATAACCCTGCTAAAACGATTAAAAACAGTGAAAAACCGTCCAAAAACACCAATAACCCTGCTAAAACGCTTAAAAACAGTGAAAAACCGTCAAAAAACACCAATAACCCTGCTAAAACGCTTAAAAACAGTGAAAAACCGTCAAAAAACACCAATAACCCTGCTAAAACGCTTAAAAACAGTGAAAAACCGTCAAAAAACACCAATAACCCTGCTAAAACGCTTAAAAACAGTGAAAAACCGCCAAAAAACACCAATAACCCTGCTAAAACGCTTAAAAACAGTGAAAAACTGTCAAAAAACACCAATAACCCTGCTAAAACGCCTAAAAACAGTGAAAAACCGTCAAAAAACACCAATAACCCTGCTTAAACGCTTAAAAACAGTGAAAAACCGTCAAAAAATACTATTAACCCTGCTAAAACGCTTAAAAACAGTGAAAAACCGTCAAAAAACACCAATAACCCTGCTAAAACGCTTAAAAACAGTGAAAAACCGTCAAAAAACACCAATAACCCTGCTAAAACGCTTAAAAACAGTGAAAAACCGTCAAAAAACACCAATAACCCTGCTAAAACGCTTAAAAACAGTGAAAAACCGTCAAAAAACACCAATAACCCTGCTAAAACGCTTAAAAACAGTGAAAAACCGCCAAAAAACACCAATAACCCTGCTAAAACGCTTAATAACAGTGAAAAACTGTCAAAAAACACCAATAACCCTGCTAAAACGCCTAAAAACAGTGAAAAACCGTCAAAAAACATCAATAACCCTGCTTAAACGCTTAAAAACAGTGAAAAACCGTCAAAAAACACCAATAACCCTGCTAAAACGCTTAAAAACAGTGAAAAACCGTCAAAAAACACCAATAACCCTGCTTAAACCCCCTAAAAACAGTGAAAAACCGTCAAAAAACACCAATAACCCTGCTAAAACGCTTAAAAACAGTGGAAAACCGTCAAAAAACACCAATAACCCTGCCAAAACGCTTAAAAACAGTGAAAAACCGTCAAAAAACACCAATAACCCTGCTAAAACGTTTAAAAACAGTGAAAAACCGTCAAAAAACACCAATAACCCTGCTAAAACGCTTAAAAACAGTGAAAAACCGTCAAAAAACAACAATAACCCTGCCAAAACGCTTAAAAACAGTGAAAAACCGTCAAAAAACACCAATTACCCTGCTAAAACGCTTAAAAACAGTGGAAAACCGTCAAAAAACACCAATAACTCTGCTAAAACGCTTAAAAACAGTGAAAAACCGTCAAAAACACCAATAACCCTGCTAAAACGCTTAAAAACAGTGAAAAACCGTCAAAAAACACCAATAACCCTGCTAAAACGCTTAAAAACAGTGAAAAACCGTCAAAAAACACCAATAACCCTGCTAAAACGATTAAAAACAGTGAAAAACCGTCCAAAAACACCAATAACCCTGCTAAAACGCCTAAAAACAGTGAAAAACCGTCAAAAAACACCAATAACCCTGCCAAAACGCTTAAAAACAGTGAAAAACCGTCAAAAAACACCAATAACCCTGCTAAAACGCTTAAAAACAGTGAAAAACCGTCAAAAAACACCAATAACCCTGCTAAAACGCTCAAAAACAGTGAAAAACCGTCAAAAAACACCAATAACCCTTCTAAAACGCTTAAAAACAGTGAAAAACCGTCAAAAAACACCAATAACCCTGCCAAAACGCTTAAAAACAGTGAAAAACCGTCAAAAAACACCAATAACCCTGCCAAAACGCTTAAAAACAGTGAAAAACCGTCAAAAAACACCAATAACCCTGCTAAAACGCTTAAAAACAGGGAAAAACCGTCAAAAAACACCAATAACCCTGCTAAAACGCTTAAAAACAGTGAAAAACCGTCAAAAAACACCAATAACCATGCTAAAACGCTTAAAAACAGTGAAAAACCGTCAAAAAACACCAATAACCCTGCTAAAACGCTTAAAAACAGTGAAAAACCGTCAAAAAACACCAATAACCCTGCTAAAACGCTTAAAAACAGTGAAAAACCGTCAGAAAACACCAATAACCCTGCTAAAACGCTTAAAAACAGTGAAAAACCGTCAAAAAACACCAATAACCCTGCTAAAACGCTTAAAAACAGTGAAAAACCGTCAAAAAACACCAATAACCCTGCTAAAACGCCTAAAAACAGTGAAAAACCGTCAAAAAATACCAATAACCCTGCTAAAACGCTTAAAAACAGTGAAAACCCGTCAAAAAACACCAATAACCCTGCTCAAACGCTCAAAAACAGTGAAAAACCGTCAAAAAACACCAATAACTCTGCTAAAACGCTTAAAAACAGTGAAAAACCGTCAAAAAACACCAATAACCCTGCTAAAACGCTTAAAAACAGTGAAAAACCGTCAAAAAATACCAATAACCCTGCTAAAACGCTTAAAAACAGTGAAAAACCGTCAAAAAACACCAATAACCCTGCTAAAACGCTTAAAAACAGTGAAAAACCGTCAAAAAACACCAATAACCCTGCTAAAACGCTTAAAAACAGTGAAAAACCGTCAAAAAACACCAATAACCCTGCCAAAACGCTTAAAAACAGTGAAAAACCGTCAAAAAACACCAATAACCCTGCTAAAACGCTTAAAAACAGTGAAAAACCGTCAAAAAACACCAATAACCCTGCTAAAACGATCAAAAACAGTGAAAAACCGTCAAAAAACACCAATAACCCTGCTAAAACGCTTAAAAAAGTGAAAAACCGTCAAAAAACACCAATAACCCTGCCAAAACGCTTAAAAACAGGGAAAAACCGTCAAAAAACACCAATAACCCTGCTAAAACGCTTAAAAACAGTGAAAAACCGTCAAAAAACACCAATAACCCTGCTAAAACGCTTAAAAACAGTGAAAAACCGTCAGAAAACACCAATAACCCTGCTAAAACGCTTAAAAACAGTGAAAAACCGTCAAAAATCACCAATAACCCTGCTAAAACGCTTAAAAACAGTGAAAAACCGTCAAAAAACACCAATAACCCTGCTAAAACGCTTAAAAACAGTGAAAAACCGTCAAAAAACACCAATAACCCTGCTAAAACGCTTAAAAACAGTGAAAAACCGTCAAAAAACACCAATAACCCTGCTAAAACGCTTAAAAACAGTGAAAAACCGTCAAAAAACACCAATAACCCTGCTAAAACGCTTAAAAACAGTGAAAACCCGTCAAAAAACACCAATAACCCTGCTAAAACGCTTAAAAACAGTGAAAAACCGTCAAAAAACACCAATAACTCTGCTAAAACGCTTAAAAACAGTGAAAAACCGTCAAAAAACACCAATAACCCTGCTAAAACGCTTAAAAACAGTGAAAAACCGTCAAAAAATACCAATAACCCTGCTAAAACGCTTAAAAACAGTGAAAAACCGTCAAAAAACACCAATAACCCTGCTAAAACGCTTAAAAACAGTGAAAAACCGTCAAAAAACACCAATAACCCTGCTAAAACGCTTAAAAACAGTGAAAAACCGTCAAAAAACACCAATAACCCTGCTAAAACGCTTAAAAACAGTGAAAAACCGTCAAAAAACACCAATAACCCTGCTAAAACGCTTAAAAACAGTGAAAAACCGTCAAAAAACACCAATAACCCTGCTAAAACGCTTAAAAACAGTGAAAAACCGTCAAAAAACACCAATAACCCTGCTAAAACGCTTAAAAACAGTGAAAAACCGTCAAAAAACACCAATAACCCTGCTAAAACGCTTAAAAACAGTGAAAAACCGTCAAAAAACAACAATAACCCTACTAAAACGCTTAAAAACAGTGAAAAACCGTCAAAAAACACCAATAACCCTGCTAAAACGCTTAAAAACAGTGTAAAACCGTCAAAAAACACCAATAACCCTGCTAAAACGCTTAAAAACAGTGAAAAACCGTCAAAAAACACCAATAACCCTGCTAAAACGCTTAAAAACAGTATAAAAACCGTCAAAAAACACCAATAACCCTGCTAAAACGCTTAAAAACAGTGAAAAACCGTCAAAAAACACCAATAACCCTGCTAAAACGCTTAAAAACAGTGAAAAACAGTCAAAAAACACCAATAACCCTGCTAAAACGCTTAAAAACAGTGAAAAACCGTCAAAAAACACCAATAACCCTGCTAAAACGCTTAAAAACAGTGAAAAACCGTCAAAAAACACCAATAACCCTGATAAAACGCTTAAAAACAGTGAAAAACCGTCAAAAAACACCAATAACTCTGCTAAAACGCTTAAAAACAGTGAAAAACCGTCAAAAAACACCAGTAACCCTGCTAAAACGCTCAAAAACAGTGAAAAACCGTCAAAAAATACCAATAACCCTGCTAAAACGCTTAAAAACAGTGAAAAACCGTCAAAAAACACCAATAACCCTGCTAAAACGCTTAAAAACAGTGAAAAACCGTCAAAAAACACCAATAACCCTGCTAAAACGCTTAAAAACAGTGAAAAACCGTCAAAAAACACCAATAACCCTGCTAAATTGCTTAAAAACAGTGAAAAACCGTCAAAAAACACCAATAACCCTGCTGAAACGCTTAAAAACAGTGAAAAACCGTCAAAAAACACCAATAACCCTGCTAAAACGCTTAAAAACAGTGAAAAACCGTCAAAAAACACCAATAACCCTGCTAAATCGCTTAAAAACAGTGAAAAACCGTCAAAAAACACCAATAACCCTGCTGAAACGCTTAAAAACAGTGAAAAACCGTCAAAAAACACCAATAACCCTGCTAAAACGCTTAAAAACAGTGAAAAACCGTCAAAAAACACCAATAACCATGCTAAAACGCTTAAAAACAGTGAAAAACCGTCAAAAAACAACAATAACCCTACTAAAACGCTTAAAAACAGTGAAAAACCGTCAAAAAACACCAATAACCCTGCTAAAACGCTTAAAAACAGTGTAAAACCGTCAAAAAACACCAATAACCCTGCTAAAACGCTTAAAAACAGTGAAAAACCGTCAAAAAACACCAATAACCCTGCTAAAACGCTTAAAAACAGTATAAAAACCGTCAAAAAACACCAATAACCCTGCTAAAACGCTTAAAAACAGTGAAAAACCGTCAAAAAACACCAATAACCCTGCTAAAACGCTTAAAAACAGTGAAAAACCGTCAAAAAACACCAATAACCCTGCTAAAACGCTTAAAAACAGTGAAAAACCGTCAAAAAACACCAATAACCCTGCTAAAACGCTTAAAAACAGTGAAAAACCGTCAAAAAACACCAATAACCCTGATAAAACGCTTAAAAACAGTGAAAAACCGTCAAAAAACACCAATAACCCTGCTAAAACGCTTAAAAACAGTGAAAAACCGTCAAAAAACACCAATAACCCTGCTAAAACGCATAAAAACAGTGAAAAACCGTCAAAAAACACCAATAACCCTGCTAAAACGCTTAAAAACAGTGAAAAACCGTCAGAAAACACCAATAACCCTGCTAAAACGCTTGAAAACAGTGAAAAACCGTCAAAAAACACCAATAACCCTGCTAAAACGCTTAAAAACAGTGAAAAACCGTCAAAAAACATCAATAACCCTGCTAAAACGCTTAAAAACAGTGAAAAACCGTCAAAAAACACCAATAACCCTGCTAAAACGCTTAAAAACAGTGAAAAACCGTCAAAAAACACCAATAACCCTGCTAAAACGCTTAAAAACAGTGAAAAACCGTCAAAAAACACCAATAACCCTGCTAAAACGCTTAAAAACAGTGAAAACCCGTCAAAAAACACCAATAACCCTGCTAAAACGCTTAAAAACAGTGAAAAACCGTCAAAAAACACCAATAACTCTGCTAAAACGCTTAAAAACAGTGAAAAACCGTCAAAAAACACCCATAACCCTGCTAAAACGCTTAAAAACAGTGAAAAACCGTCAAAAAATAATATTAACCCTGCTAAAACGCTTAAAAACATTGAAAAACCGTCAAAAAACACCAATAACCCTGCTAAAACGCTTAAAAACAGTGAAAAACCGTCAAAAAACACCAATAACCCTGCTAAAACGCTTAAAAACAGTGAAAAACCGTCAAAAAACACCAATAATCCTGCTAAAACGCTTAAAAACAGTGAAAAACCGTCAAAAAACACCAATAACCCTGCTAAAACGCTTAAAAACAGTGAAAAACCGTCAAAAAACACCAATAACCCTGCTAAAACGCTTAAAAACAGTGAAAAACCGTCAAAAAACACCAATAACCCTGCTAAAACGCTTAAAAACAGTGAAAAACCGCCAAAAAACACCAATAACCCTGCTAAAACGCTTAAAAACAGTGAAAAACTGTCAAAAAACACCAATAACCCTGCTAAAACGCCTAAAAACAGTGAAAAACCGTCAAAAAACACCAATAACTCTGCTTAAACGCTTAAAAACAGTGAAAAACCGTCAAAAAATACTATTAACCCTGCTAAAACGCTTAAAAACAGTGAAAAACCGTCAAAAAACACCAATAACCCTGCTAAAACGCTTAAAAACAGTGAAAAACCGTCAAAAAACACCAATAACCTTGCTAAAACGCTTAAAAACAGTGAAAAACCGTCAAAAAAAACCAATAACCCTGCTAAAACGCTTAAAAACAGTGAAAAACCGTCAAAAAACACCAATAACCCTGCTAAAACGCTTAAAAACAGTGAAAAACCGTCAAAAAACACCAATAACCCTGCTAAAACGCTTAAAAACAGTGAAAAACCGCCAAAAAACACCAATAACCCTGCTAAAACGCTTAAAAACAGTGAAAAACTGTCAAAAGACACCAATAACCCTGCTAAAACGCCTAAAAACATTGAAAAACCGTCAAAAAACATCAATAACCCTGCTTAAACGCTTAAAAACAGTGAAAAACCGTCAAAAAACACCAATAACCCTGCTAAAACGCTTAAAAACAGTGAAAAACCGTCAAAAAACACCAATAATCCTGCTAAAACGCTTAAAAACAGTGAAAAACCGTCAAAAAACACCAATAACCCTGCTAAAACGCTTAAAAACAGTGGAAAACCGTCAAAAAACACCAATAACCCTGCCAAAACGCTTAAAAACAGTGAAAAACCGTCAAAAAACACCAATAACCCTGCTAAAACGTTTAAAAACAGTGAAAAACCGTCAAAAAACACCAATAACCCTGCTAAAACGCTTAAAAACAGTGAAAAACCGTCAAAAAACACCAATAACCCTGCCAAAACGCTTAAAAACAGTGAAAAACCGTCAAAAAACACCAATTACCCTGCTAAAACGCTTAAAAACAGTGGAAAACCGTCAAAAAACACCAATAACCTTGCTAAAACGCTTAAAAACAGTGAAAAACGTCAAAAACACCAATAACCCTGCTAAAACGCTTAAAAACAGTGAAAAACCGTCAAAAAACACCAATAACCCTGCTAAAACGCTTAAAAACAGTGAAAAACCGTCAAAAAACACCAATAACCCTGCTAAAACGATTAAAAACAGTGAAAAACCGTCAAAAAACACCAATAACCCTGCTAAAACGCTTAAAAACAGTGAAAAACCGTCAAAAACACCAATAACCCTGCTAAAACGATTAAAAACAGTGAAAAACCGTCAAAAAACTCCAATAACCCTGCTAAAACGCTTAAAAACAGTGAAAAACCGTCAAAAAACACCAATAACCCTGCTAAAACGATTAAAAACAGTGAAAACCGTCCAAAACACCAATACCCTGCTAA